>NC_056744.1:1359223774-1359298774 GCF_019279795.1 Protopterus annectens | reverse complement strand
AACAAAGCTGTTTTTGAGTTCTGCAACTGTGGTTTGCTAACCGGCTATGTCAATTATAAAAGAACCAATCAATTAACAATTCTCAGAGGGCTGCTTAGCAAATGTTAAGATCAGACATAGCGCTCGAGTGAGTTGTCTTTTTCTGGATATTGGAGCATAATCACCTCCCTCCATGCACGACATTGTAATTATGTGCAATTATTTAATGTACATAAAATGTGCAATAGTGAAAAAGAAAAGATGAGTTAAGAGCAAAACTGTAAACAATCGCACTTAAGTAAACAACGTACATCACTTCTTAAATTTGGTAACAAGAACTTTCTCAGTTTAAATCCTAAACAATTCACAAAAATCTAAATCAGTTATTCCACAACAAAATTAGACAAAAGTTAACAATAAAGAGTAAGTAAGAATCAAATATCCTAATCATCTTACTGTGAGATGAAAACGCGGTAGTATTTTAGTTACCTTCCCTGTCACTGTGCAGCTAGGTTGCATGAAATGAACTGCAACGTTTTCAATAATTCTATCCACTGCAAACAGGTTACAATACTCTAAACGTACACAAAACAAGCAGTACAAACACTAGAAAATGCATCTCTCTCTCACACAAAATTCCTTTAAAAACATACTAAATTCTTGTCTAGAAATGCATCCCTCACTAAAGCGATCTTATCTTCAGACCTACAGACTCTTAAGCCCATAACTCTCTGTTTCAATCGTGCAACTTTGCACCTAACACTGTTGTTTTAAACCTTGAGTGAGTCCTTACACATACCTGTCTGTATCTCACACACACACACACACACACACACACACACACACACGCACACACGTGTACATGCACTCCAATTACATTTCAACAGAGTAAACTGAAATTTAACAGGCAGGGATCATGTATAAACCCCAACAACCCAGCTGAAGAGAAAACATTGTAGACTGTTATCTTAAATTCATAGCAATTCCATTTACATATCAAGATCAAAATATAGTATGGCATACCCACCTCTGTAAATACGTACTCATGCAAAAATATGCAAAGTCTACACTGTTCAACCCCATGTCAGTACACCCAGACGGAAAGATGAACAATGAACCAAAGTCTGTGCAGATAATAGCATCATGTGCCAACTATGTGTTGAACATTAACTGTGCACGGGCAGCAGAAAGCAGCAAAAAATAAAAATCTGTCTTCCTTGAAACATAACACAGACATCAACTTATGCTGCAATGTAAGTACCACATGACTGTGGTTAGACTTCTGCCATGATTCCAACAAAAGCACACTATACAGACTGAAAGAAAAAAATTGACTCTGAAGAATGTCATCACCACACAGATCCAGCTGTTCTACAGAATGAGTACCTTGGTCATATACAGAAACACAACCTTTTGCTTCTTCTATCAGTGCTAAAAATTTCTGTATGACTAAGCCAGCTACCAGCTCTCGAGGAAAAAAATAAAATACAATATAATAAAAATCACATGCGATTTTCAGCTCATAATAATCACAAACCTCTACTGACAAACTTGGGAAGCAGGCAAAAGTTACAGCTCTGTTTAATCTTACTGGGCTAATCTGTCCTACAGTCAGGAGAAAGTAAGTTTTACACAAAGTACCCAAATCGTGTACAGAATTTAATATCTAAACTAAATCATTACAACCAACTTTATTATTAATTATTATCAGCCACTAGCAGTAAAGGTACACTGAAACCAGTGGGCAGCCCTTTTGCTATGCCAACAGTGATTTTGTTACTATGCACATTTTTCTCTATTCAGGCACCCCAGTACAACTGGACACCCTCATCTGCAGAAATGGTGTCACCATCTGTCACCCACATTGCCTTGCCTTTTTCCTTCTTGTGCTCTGAAACAACTAAAAAAGCTCACTATTAAGGTTTACCAGGAAATGCCCATCCTATCGTATTACAAGCCACACATTTTCTACACAAACTTATTCTGGCAGACACACAGATGTACATTCCACATCAATATTAGTCATTAAATAACAGTGCTAAATAGCACAGCCACAATACATCATTTGAATCCCACTGTTTCCCAAATGGACAGTCTGAGGCCTTGCACAAGCCACTTAACCTTCCTTTGTTCCCAGACACCATCATTCTGGTAAACCTACAATAAAAATACATCATAAAATAATGAAAACCTACTGATCAAAGCATGTCACATAACAATTCAGAAAAACACGTTTTCAACAGCTATTACAAACAGCATACTAGAAAAGTCACTAGAGCCTTATTTTAGATAAATTACTTGTTTCTGCTTCATGCAGCAAACACATAATGGCAAAGTTATGAAACAATACACCTTCCCCTTCTACCCATCACCATTGTTTCTAAACCTCAGCACAGAATGCCACTATGTGCAAAAATCCCTCGCAGAGTACAACTTTGGACTGTTTTGGCCCCTGAAATTCCAGATAAAGCAGTCGAATTTAGTTACCCAGACAGAAAAAAAAAGTTTACTCACACATTATGTTAACAATAAAGAAGCTATTCTGTTAGAAGACTTCCTCTAGAAGAGGAAAACAATAAATTCTGACAACTTTCCCAAGAAAAGAATCCAGTTCCTCTGTTTTGAAACTCCAAATGACAAATGCTTCGTAATCCCTGGAAAATAGCCTGCAAAAGGCAGGCTACACTTAGTACCGTTGCCACTGCACAATGGCACTAACACTATTTAGATTACTTCCAGTAATGAGGCACAGTACTCACCACAAAAAAGATACAATATTTGATATCAGCTGCTCTTGAGGAAGGCCTTTGCATTATGTAAGAGCTGGGTTCTCCTTTCTGACAGTCCTCTCAACACACATCCATTTCCAACCCCAGATATGTTTTTGACTCCACATCCTCAGGAATGGAAAGGCACACCCAGCCCAAAGGTTCCAACTTCAGGACCCCCACTCCCAACTTCACCACCTCACAAAAGTGGTGAAAGGAACAAGGCAGACTAACTGAAGGCAAGCAAACGAAGTAGAATCCTTAACAGCTAACAAAACTTACTGTCCATCTTCAGGTTCTGGTCAAGTGATTCACTCATAAACACATAGTCTGCAATTGAACACTGAGGGATTTAAACTACAAACCTCATGAAAATGTCATAGATTTAACCCTGAGGTAAAGGCCAGCTAGCTGCAGCACAGATGTCCACATTCAACAAAATACTAAAATCAGTTACCCCTAATAGAATAAACTTGGCAGGCCACATAGTCAAGAAGTGACTACTCATCCATTTGAAAATGATTAACAGTTAACTACTAAGGTCTTCAAACCAAAAATAAAGAAGATAAAACTATTCCACCTTCCTAAACATACACAAATGCCTACAGCAAAATTTCAGTTGATGGCAAACATTCATTCTGTAAAGGATCTCTTTACCCCCGTGGATTCTGACCCTAAACTGCAAGAAAGACGACAATAAAGTGGACATACTGAAGGCTGGTCCTTACTGTCACCTTGTTTTTGTTGAAAGCCAATTAAGATTGCCAGCAAATGAGTGGCTGGCACTACAAAATTTACTGATGGATATAAAGGCCAACAGTAACAAGGTCTTAAAATGCTTTGAGTCTACTGAGCCATCTGGATAAGGTGAATTGGATGTGCCTGTCAACCATAAAATTCAGATCTCTAAGAGAAGGAAAGAGATAGAAGACATTCTTCAGGAACACCTTACTAAAAAGTGCTGGGATAGAGTTCTGCACTCCACAAAGTCATGAAGTGCCAAGCAGACAGAATCAGTACAGTTATGCAAGAACTTACCATAACAGTCGTTATCCAAATGATCTCTGATGCAGTATTATTAACCTATCAGATATCCATGCCATGGATAACCATACATACGGTCAGCATACCAAAGACTGGACACCCTCTCCTTATGCCAGACATCTGAAGTATGACCTCAGCCAACAGAAGTCAGAGGTACAGAAAGGACATAGAGATGCAAGGTATTTCTGGACTTTCTTGCCCCAAGCAAGCAGATAAACAGAATCTATATACAAATGTACAAGTCAAAAAAGAGGTGGAAATCATCACAGAATCTACACTGGCCAATTTATAAAGGAAGGAAGTAATGAAAAGGATGCGATACTGCAACAGTGATCAGTTGGATGTCTCCTTTATGGTAGGTTCTTACACAAATGTACTATTTCCTCCAGGATCCCTGTTGCAGTATTAACCAACAGGGAACTCCCAAAGCTGTCAAAGAAGATAGTGAGGAGAAAACCTGAACAGGGTTTTTGCATAAAAGAACGAGTAAATCTGCCCAAGCAAACCCTGCCATATTCTTAGAGAAAACATCAATCTGGTAATGTTTTGTAAAAATATGAAGAGAAGGCCAACTAGCTGCTTCAAGACTAGATCTCTAACCTGTTAAAAAGCCACTGAAAAAACAGCACCTTTAACAGATTGTGCTTTAACTGCAGCTAGAACCCGTTTGCCATGGAAAGAAAAACAAAAAGAGATAACCTTGGATATCCCATTAAAGAAACTGGTTTGTTTGGAAACAAGAGCTCCCAAAGTTTTATTTACTGACATTTGTTTACTGGGAAAGTCCGACTGGGTAATAAATGTCCATTTTCAGCAGAGGCCTGGGGAGAAAAGTTGCATACAGTTGAACATCAAATAAAACACTAGTACAAATGTAATTTAAAAAAAAAAAAGCATATATGCAGACAGTTTGACAGTGGAATACACAGGTTACAAAAATGCATGAGCAGACACAAGTGATGTAAAAATAAAAATTAAAAAAAAATGATTAAATATGACAATCAGTATATACAAAAATATTAGAAGTATAGTCTATTATGCTAGGAAATACAAGTAAAAAGATACGAGTCCCCCTTAGGAGTGGGGAGAGGGCAGGTGGTGAAAGTTACAGATAAATAGATAGGATGATAAGAGGTTAGGTTAGTAAGAATGCAAAGTATTTATTACTGATCATACAGGTCAGGTGCATGGGCGTAGCCATGCGTTAGTGAGAAATTCTTTGAGACACGGACTTAAATAACTGGAGGCTAGATACAGTTATAACTGAATACGGGACAGAATTGCATAGTTTGGATATGCAGTGTGAGTATAAACTTTGCCTCATACTTTTTTTTTTGGTCCTGGAAAGAGACAAAAAGCTGATCAGACTTCCTGAAAGACTTGGTTTTATTCAAATAAAACCAGAGCTGCCTATGTACATTCAAAGAACGTAGGACCCTTTCCCCTGAATTTTGAGGGGAAGGAAATAAGTAGGCAAGTTAACTGCCTGATTCAGTGAAAGCTCCTTAATCACCTATGGCATAAAATTATTAGTATACAGAGTAACACTGTTCTTATGAAAGATGAGAAAAGGAAAAGTAGCCATTAAGGCTTGCAACTCATATTTGCTCAGCAAAAGTCAAAACCACGAACAGCATAGTTTTCCAAGAATAAAAATTAAGAGAAGCAGAGGCAACAGGCTCAAAAAATGTTAAAGTATGCTTTTCCAGAAGCAATCTCAAAAAAAGGAGAAACGACCCTTCTTGGTGTTCTAATATGAGGACACCTTTCAAAAACTGTTTTACCTCAAGTCGAGATGTCAGTGGTGGATCCAAAAGGAGACAAGAAGAAATGGCTGACAGATAAGCTTTAATAAAAGAGAATACGAGCACAGCATTAAGCAACTCACATAAATAAACCAGAATATTAGGGGGTACCGATCTGATAAGGTTCCTAATTCTACCTATGGCACCAAACAGAAAACCTTTTCTATTTGCAGGAACAAGATCTAGTATTTGTTTTTCTAGCTTCCTGTAAAACCCTAAGTCCTCAGAAAATGTGTGCCTCACAGGAATTAAAACTCTATCACTCAGAGTCAGAGTCAAAGTCTGTATACTGAGATGAATTAAAGAGCCTTTGTCCTGTGAAAGCAAGTCCATCCTTTGAGGTAACTTGTGATGGCTGCCCCTGGCTAGATGAAACAGAGGGGCAACCAATGCTGCCTGGGCCAAAAGAGAGTCACCAACAAGATTTTTGGTTGGTTCTTCATCTTCAGAAGAACGTTAGGAATAAAATGAAGTAGATGAAAATGTAAAGAAACCTCCTTTGTAAAGGAAAGGTCATGGCATCTGTTCTCAAAATGTGAGGGCATGGTAGTCTTACAATAGGACAGCAGGACAGCCGGAGCAGTCTGTCATCTATGGAGGTAAAAAAAAAAATCTATCTGTAGAGTATCCCACCAATGAGCAATGTCAAGAAAGGCCTCTCTGTTTAGCATCCATTTGTGAAGCTCAGCTCTGAAACTGCTCAAAAGATCTGTTACTGTGTTTCTCTCTCTGAAAATATATACAGAGTTTGGAAAGTGTGTGCATTGAATTTCTATTTCCCAAGCTATCAAAGGCAACCTGCTGAGGCAATAAAACTTGGTGTCCCCTGCTTACTGATATACCACTTAACAGGGGTGTTGTCTGTGAAGACCTGAAGAGGACCCAGGGTCCAGAGGTAATGTAGACACTGAAGAGCTAAAATAAGTGCCTTCATCTCCTTTATACTGATGTGTTCCCTTGGGCCCTAATGATATGTCCCTCGAATAAGCACCCCATGCCAGATCTGAGGCGTCTGTGAACAAATCTAGGCAGGGGGAAGGAACCAGAAGAAGCACTCCTAGACTGAGTGAAACCTGGTTAATCCACCATGACAGCTGCTTCTAGATGAAGGGCAGGAGAAGAATTTGGAAGGTTAATGGATGATATGTTCAGTACAAACCGACTTTGGATACCACTGCATCTTCCTCATATGGGGTCTGGTGTACGGAATCATTGATTCAATGTAGCCTAGAGCGCTGAGGATCTCTCTTGCCGTTGCCATTTCTAAAGAAGATGATTCTGAAAATGATCTATCAAGAAAAGAACACCATCTTCTGGAAGAAAAAATGCAACTGACAAGGTACTGATTTTGCAGCCCAGAAATACCAGGTATTCAAACAGAATTAACCAAGACATCAAGTTCAGTGTGAACCCCTGCCTGGCCAGATCCATTACAAAATGCAAACAAGCAAGAATAAGCTCTTAGATAGGAGCCTGGATAAGAAGATCATCTAGATAAGAAAGTATATGAATAACAAAAAGCCAGTAAAAAACAATGACAGGATCTAGGCATTTTGTGATTACCCTTGGGGCAGCAGAAAGACCAAAAAGTAAAGCAGAAAAGCGAAAGCAATACAAAGACTCACAAAAAGCATGTAGCCCAGGCCGGTATGACCCTGACCTTGAGTAGCATCTTACCCTCACCAAGAATGATGCCACAACATGAAGACAAGATGATCAATTTCAACAACTGGCTTAAGTATTGGTGTCATTCAAAGGGGATCCAATGCCAGTCAGCCTGGGAAGACATGCTCGACAAGCCACGATGCTTCGCTAGGGACGGCTTGCACCTGTCACCCCTTGGCTTTTGGATATTGGCAAAGGCTCTTGCCACCCCCATAGTGCCTTTTTTAGGCAAGGCTCAAAAGACAAACCCACCTCCATAGGTATCACAAGGGATAAGAAACTAAGAGTAATGCTACTCAATGCCAGAAGTCTAAACCTCAAGATGCACACACTCAAAACTCTCCTTAGAATGGAGAACATCGATATCTGTGCAGTAACAGAAACCTGGTTCAAGGCTCCCGAGAGCACCCCAGCACTACCAGGTTATACCCATACCATGCTTTTCAGCCCCAAAACTTGGACCGAACCACAAAAGGAGAGGGAGTATCAATATTCGTCAAAGATACCCACACCTCCAGGTTGGTGGCACAGCACAAAGCATCAGAGACTATCCATGTGCAACTAACAGTGGGTAAAACTGCCTTCCAGTTTATAGCCTGCTACAGACCACCCTCCCAAACCCAGAAACCCCACTCGGCCTTCCTGAGAACACTGGAAAATATGAAGGTCTCTCCAAACAACATTATATTACTACCCAAACATAGACTGGGAGCATTACTCTAGCTCCAACACCCTAGCCCAAAGGTTCCTCGAATTTATAAACTCAAATGCTATGGAACAACTTGTTACCACTCCCACAAGAGGGGAAAACATACTGGACCTGATCATCACCAACATGGGGACTCTATGCTCCAGACCAGAAGTGTATCCCTCACTGGTAAGATAAGACCATAAACTAATCTCACTGGATATTCACATCCTGACCCCAACCCCTACCCAGAAAACCACAGTGAAAAACTTCTCTAAAGCAAATTTCACACTCCTCAAAACCGAGGTAGAATCCTTCAAAGCCCCCGGGCCTATGGAAAATACGGCCCAGACCGCAGAATCCTTTATAAAAGCATTCTATGAACACCTTCAGGAATGCATGGATCATGCAATCCCAAATAAAACCAAGACCCAATCCTCCAAAGGCAGGCGTCCTGTCTGGTGGCCCCAGCCATAAACAAACTATACAATAGAAGGAGGAAGCTACTACATGATAGAGCAAAATCCCAAAAAGGGAAGGCATCTCTGATCAGTATTAGCAAAAAACTACAGGCACTCATAAAATCATCTAAGGCCAGCTTTGAGAGAAAAATTGCACAGGACACTAAGGACAATCACAAAGCTTTCTTTAGTTATGTTAGGAACCTGGGTGGGAATTCCCAGATATGCTCATAATTAGTCCAAAATGACAAAAAATACACCGAACCCACAGACATTGCCAACATCCTAGCTGACAGGTTCAGCGCAAACTTCTCCCCCCCCCCACCAAAAGGGCAAATATCTATCCCAGCAGAGTGCTGGCCCCCTGACATCTCAGATGCTCAGGTAAGAGCCGCCCTCTACAAAGCAAAAAACATAGCATCAATGGGACCAGACGGTGTCCCGGGCTGCGTCCTACATGAACTCCAAGAAGAGCTAAACCCAAACATAAAACTACTGTTCAGTCTCAGCCTTACTACAGGATATATACCCAAAGAGTAGTGTACAGCAACAGTGGCCCTCTCCACAAAGGTGGTGCCTCAACGGATCTTGGAAACTATTGCCCCATAAGCCTGACTAGCTTGGTCTGCAAAGCTATGGAAAGGATCATCATGGACCTCATAAATAAAGATATTGGGGACCTACAGACACTGGATCCTACCCAGTTCGGCTTTGTTAAGGGCAGATCCTGCCTCTTAAACCTGGTCGATTACTTTGAAACAGTCACCAATGCCATTGACGAGGGGAAGATGTTCCACACAGCCTACCTGGACCTCGCAAAAGCCTTCGATACAATACCCCACTCGGGCATTATAGATAAGGTCACCAGCTTAAATATAAACCCCTATGTCACTAGATGGGTTGCAAACTGGCTCAAGGACAGAACCCACATGGTTAGAATTGCTTGTGCCATGTCAGACTTCAAACCAGTTACAAGTGGCATCCCACAAGGCTCAGTCCTGGGACCTCTCTTGTTCGGTATATATTTCTCGGAGGTACAGGCCAACACGGAAGGACTGTGGCTGACCAAGTTCGCAGATGACTGCAAACTAGGCGCCATAATTGACTCTCCAGCCGACACAAGCATCCTCCAAAAGGGCCTCACAGAAACAGACAACTGGTGCCAGAGCCATGGCCTCAAGCTAAACGCCAAAAAGTGTATAGTCATCCCCTTTGGCAAAAACAAAGTGCTCACAAATTACCACATAGGTGGTAATCCATTAAGTACGGAAGAAGTAATTAGGGACCTGGGGACCCAGGTTGACAGCAATCTCTCATTTGAAAACCACGTGGCCAAAGTGGTTAGAAAAACATTTTATATAGCCCACCTAATCATGAAGGGATTCACATCTAGATCAGGGAGGTCATCGTGCCTCTTTACTCATCCCTCATCAGGCCCATAATTGAGTACAATGCCCCTTTTGGGATGTACCTTACCAGACACCTGCAGCAACTGGAAAGACCCCAAAAGTACCTCACCAAGAGGATCAAAGGGCTCAAACAGATGCCATATGCTGCCCGGTTAAAGAAACTCCAGCTCTACTCAGTGGCATACTGCCTGCTCAGAGGCAATCTGTGCCTGACGTATAAAGCCATGTCCAACCCGGAATTAATGGACATGCTGCACCTCAGAAAATCCAAATCCCATCGAGCTACGCGCTCGAGAGACTTGAACCTTAGCACTGAAATAAATAGGACATTCTGGAGGGACAGATTCATAACCCAGAAGTTCCCTTCACTCTGGAATAAAATCCCAGTCCAGGTTAGGCAGAGTCCCTCATTGACTCTCTTCAAGAGGAATCTTGATGAGTGGATGGGAGATCGTAGGTTTACCCCAGGTATCACTTCTGTGTCACTGTTAGACAGAGGCACAGTATACTAATATACTAACCTCGAAAAAGGGCATAGCAAAATTCATTTAAAATGGGTGGTGAAAGCCAAACACACTCTGGCTAGGCTTATAAATGCCCTAGGGCAGATAGCCTAGTATGAACCTATGAAAAATGTAAGAATTTCCTGTAATGCAGATGAATGAAGATAACTGCCCTTTAAATCCAATGTCACTATGAAAGCCTATTGTAAAATCACTGCAAGTAAGGACTGAATGGTCCTGAAACTTGAAACGCATAAGAAAGTGTTGAGGAAGTAAAGATACAAAACAGGTCTCCAAGTGCCCTCCTTTCTGGGAACCAAAAACATTCTTGAGTACAAAACTGTTTTCAGTATGTGAGAAGAAGCCAATTCTATTATCCCTTCAAAAGGGACTTCTCAAAGAAGAGGCAGAATAAGAGGAATCTGGCCTTGAAGTGGCTGAGGAAACCTTAAGGCACAAGGAAAAGCCTTCCAAGACATTTTGTATCCTCCTTGAATGATGGACAGAGCCCATTTGTTTTAGGTTTTCATTTTCCAAACTGTCAAAGTGAGGGAAAGCAAAGGAACCTGAACCAGGCCAAGGTAGGATGAATTTGGAAGTGGAGGCAGAGCGTCACAAAGTAGATGATTTGTCTGGAAAGGAAAGCTCAGAAACCTAGGACCTCTGAGACTTTTCCTGAAACCTCTCTCTCAGAAGTTTCTTATCCTTCTGAGAATATTTCAGATCTTTATTAAGAAAATGGCCCAGCCTTACAAAGATAATTTCTCTGAAATATAGGAACAGGTGAAAGAAAGAAAGATGGTTTTAGGTCCTGCATGAGCTTACATTTCTCCTGCAAGGTTCTGAAAAACTCTGAAGTTGCAGAACCAAGAAGATGCTACTTATCTAAAGGAGACTTGTGCAGCTTAGCCTTGAAATCCTTAGTCACTAGCTGAAGTCTAAGTCATGAAAATCTAAGAACCAACTCAGTGGCTGTAGCCCTAAAAGAGGCATCTGCAGCATCATAACCACAATTAACAGACTTTCTAGCCAGTATGGAAGCAGAATTAAGGAGAAACCGTGCAGAAGACTTAGCTTCTGAATCAAACTCAGAGCCCCTTATCCAGTTTACCCAGAATAGAAGAGGTATCCAAACACATGGGTTTAGTAACTTACAGCTCTAAAACTAAAAAGCAGAAGTGTATACTTTTTACCATAACTAATCATGACTCTACTATCTTTATCTGTAGGCAAAACATAAGAAGGATGCAAGAGCTTAAGAATGCTTTTCAGTGAAAAGAGGAGTAACAAATGGATCAGAAACACAATTCTTGTACATGAACTTGTCTGAATCCGGCACTTTGTACAATGTCATTCTTTTTTTTTTTTTTTAGGAGCTGGAGGCTGAGACTGTGGGTTAAGAGAAGTAATGGAGAAGGTAAGGTTTCTAAAACAGGAGGAATGGAAGAAGACTTAGGCACACTCATTTCTAGCACAGCGTAATATCTCTTCTGGATTTCAGACAACCAAGAACCTTCCTAATGCAAATGTTGCATCATCTTGAAAATGGTGTCCCCAAAGGAAAGCTCATCCATAGGGGAAGCATGAGACAAAGTATCTTCATAATCCAAAGCAAATGTAACAGGAGAATGAATTTGGGAAGAATAGGCCAAACGATCATCCCCATCTGAATCAGACTCCTCCTTATCCACAAGTTCCTCCCTATGCCTTTTAAGGGGAAAAGAGGAAGAAAGAAAAGAGGTTGCAGTAGCAGGAAAATAAGGTGGCTTTAGAAACAGAAGTCTTAAAAAGGCTCCGATTAAAATCCTGCCCTCTTGCTGGGGGTCGCTAGCACACTGAGGAGAAGCAGTACATCTAACCTTTTTTTCTTCTAAAATCAGATGTTTGCCTTTACTAAAAGAGAAGCATGAGCCCTGATACACCTCAAAGTACTGTGAACTTCTTCCTTAACTAAGATTTCAGGTATGCTATCTTGTCCCCCCAATAAAAAAAGCCACAGCTCCCCCCTTCTCAGCAAAAGAGGATGACTACTCAGACATGAGAGACAAGTGGGACTGCTGCTCCATATCGGCCACCAAAAGGATCATGACAGGGAGCAGCAACAAGAGCAGCAAAGCTAGACAGTGCAAGTTCTCATCAGGAGACATGATGGGCATGACCAAGTTCAACTTCCCTGCAGAAGTCTCCAATTTAAGTTTCTTTTAACTACTTCTGTGAAGGGACAATGACTGTTGAGGACTAAGCTGACATCTTCCCTGAGAAAGGGCTTTAAATTTCTGGTTCTCTCTCAATTTTTTAAAGACATGTGACTAAGCAAAGTCTTGGGCACAAATGGCTAACAGATAAATTCTTATAACAGCGTTAGGCACCTAGATAAAGCAAACATTTAGTATGGTGATCTCTGTGAGAAATCTGTCTCCCACAACCACAATTCCCTCTCTTTTATGATATGTAGAAAATTTGTGAAATACAAAAAAAGAGAAAGATAGTTTCCCCACTGGGGATACTTATCCACCAACAGCAAAAGAGGAAGCACAAATTTGGTTTTGGCTGATAACATGACGATTATGAGGTACTTTTCATCCTTATATCCTTTATATGCCTCTGCCTGCACTGGACTGAGGTAATGTATCATACTGATCCTAGGTTCCTTATAAGCCTAGCCAAGTTTTACTCTTACTTCCATGATCAGCACCTATCACCCCTGCTGTCCAAGAGGGATGTAGCTGGAACCCCTGGGGTGACTTTATGGTTCCCCATCCAATCATCCAGATTGTGCTTGAAGAGGGCTAATGAGGTGCTCGGCTCGACATGAAGCGGGAGTCAGTTCCAAAGGAGTGGTAATCTTTGGGAGACAAATCTGTCCCTCCAGCAGGTTCTATTATGTCCAATACTGGGTTAAGGTCATTAAAGAGAATAACTAGTGTACCATTTGACTTACAGATATGCAGCCTTTCCAATAAAGCCAGATCACAGATTGCCTTATATGCAAGGCAGAGATCACCTCTGAGAAGTCTGTATGAAACAGAATAAAGTGACAGTGATTTCAGATGATTCTCATAGGACAGATGCTGAAGACCTTGAATTTTCCT
Organism: Protopterus annectens; assembly: GCF_019279795.1. Lineage (NCBI taxonomy): Eukaryota > Metazoa > Chordata > Ceratodontiformes > Protopteridae > Protopterus > Protopterus annectens. The sequence continues at coordinate 1,359,285,360 of NC_056744.1, read as the reverse complement.
TCTGAGGAACCTTTGTGGTTTCTCCAAATTGCTGTAGGTGCTTGGGTAGGTACATACCAAAATGGGCATTGTACTCAATTACTGGTCTTATGACGGAAGAGCACAGGGAGGTTGTAACTTCTTTTTTTCTGGAGGCAATGCCATTACTTATGAGATGAGCAATATAGAATCTTCTTCTAACCACTGTGGGGACATGGTGATCAAATGTAAGGTGGCTGTCAACCTATGTGTCTAGGTCTCTCACCACTGACTGAGTACACAGGGTGTCGTTATTGATGTAGTATTTAGCAGGAACATCACTCTTACTGAAAGGGATGATAATACATTTTTTTGCATTGAGTTTAAGGCCATGACTTTGGCAACAGTCATTTGTTTAAGACCCTCTTGTAGGATGTCGACATCATTTGAAGATTCTATGACCACTCCCAGTTTGCAGTCATCAGCAAACTTTGTCAGCCACAAACCTTTAGTTTTAGCTTGCATTTCTGAGAAATAGATTCCAAACAGTAGAGGTCCCAGTACTAATCCCTGTGAAACACCACTGGTTACAGGTCTGCTTGCTGGGGGTGGATTCCCCTATTTTGACTATATGGGTTCCATCAGTGAGCCAGTTAGCGACCCATCTAATGATATATGGGCTGATACTTAGCTGGGTGAGTTTGTCAATTATGCCTGAGTAGGGGATAGTGTCAAAAGTCCCGAATAAAAGTCTAGGTAGACTGTATGCACAGATTTCCCTTCTTCAAGGGTCTTGGTGACTCTCTTGAAGAAGTCCACCAGGTTTAACAGGCATGATCTCCTTTTGACAAATCCAGAGTATGGTAAAGTGTTTGGAGGTTACCAATATCTTTGTTGATAAGGTCCATGATGATTTCCATGGCCTTGCAGATAAGGCTAGTCAGGCTAATAGGTCTATAGTTCCCAGGATCAATGGAAGCACCACCTTTGTGCAAGGGGACAACGGAGGCCTTTTTCCATTCAGCTGGAAGCCAGTGCTTAGACTATGATTGCAAAGAGTATCCAATGGTGTTGCTAACTCTTGTTTGAGCCCATGTAGGACACAGCCTGGGATGTTATCATTTCTCATGGATGCTGTGTTTTTGACCTTCGAGAAGGTGTTCACAACCTGCTCTTTAGGGATGCAAGGAAGAGGACAGATGGTAGGGATGTCTTGTGGTAAGTGTGGTGAGGACTAGGTTTTTTTTCATTGATCACAGAAGGGATACTCCATGTAAATGGAGAACCACTTCGACTTGTTTATACAGACACACCTAGTAGAAGGCTTCCCAGCAGATTTCAGTACCTCTTAAAAGCTTTGTTGGGGGCTCTAGTGTGACATCTACAAAAAGAGTCAAGCCATGACAGGGATAGGCATCCTGCCAGTTATAAATGTCCATCAGCAGAACCAAAATCTCATTTAAGGTAAAAAGATCAAAAGCCTGAAACTACTGACCTTTTGATCTGGATCTCTGCAAGTTGTCAACAGGCTGATGGGAATGGTGAAAAAGCAAATAGGAGCATTCTCAACAAGTCCAAATAAAATGCATCCATGGGCCTCTCTATCCCCCTGGGTAATGTGACAAAGTGACATAAAAATATTGTACATAAAGTATTTTGTAAATATTGACAATATTGTAAATCACACTGTAAAGAGTGGTATTATAAATTGTGTGTTTCTGTTTAAAGTAAGCTGGAACTTTTTTTGAATAAGCAAAAAAGGTTCCCACAGAGACATTTTATTACTGTGGTGTATTAACACGAGGGCTATGACTCTGATCGTCACAGAAGTTGGCCTACTGATGCACATGGAGCAGGGGTGAGGGAGTTTATGCCTGGAGCAGTGGTTCTAGGTAGTATGCTACAACAAAAAAGAGAAACTGTTAGAACTTGAAGTAGCTATGAGAATTTCTACTCAGAATACAGACAAACGGCAGTGAGAAGGGAGATACACACTCATGCTGTTCAATTTTCCTTGTGGAAACCCAGGGAACAACCATGCAGTGCTACCTAAAGGTGGGCAAGGTGTCCTGCTGAAGTCATCCCATTGAGGAAATGAGATGCCCACTAGACATCTCATCTTCAAGGTGTTACTGAAATGTGCTGGGATGGCAGTAACAGGAGACAGATATCCTTGACAGCAGTATACCACTACTGAGGATATCTCGGTCTCCTCGGCAACCCAAGCACAGTCAATGCTAATCTGGTGGAGGTGGGAGAGTGAATGAATACCTATCAGCTAAGAAGAATCACTGTCAGCAGATGAAGAGTTCCCCCTCAAAAAAAAAATTAAAACATGTACTTAAACTATGGTTAAATCCTGAGGGTGAACATACTAAAAAGTAAAAAAAAAAAATGTAAATCTGAAGGGGTTCTATTGGATACTTTTAGTATGCGTTTCAAACTGACCCTGAGGTCAGGGAAAATTTTGTTGTACTCAGAGACAGTGACACAATTAAACTGGTTAAAAACAGCATTCTAGACTACAGTACGGCATATGTTAAATTCTACTAATAAACAAAGTATCATCTATAAACATATTCTGTTTTAAATCTTGAAAAAGGGGTCACACATCTAAATTGTTTATTCACAATGGTAACACTGCTACCCTTGTGGAAATTGTTGCCAGTGAAAACTATACTACTGATGATACTGAGCCACAGAATTAATGACAGACTCATGGCAATCAAACTCCAGTGTAATGACAGGGCAGTATTCATAATCTCACCCTATGCCCCACAACAGGGTTGTGATAGTGAGGAAAAGACTGCATTCAGACAGCATTTGCAGGACCTACTAGATAAAGCAGGACAACATGAATTGGTGTTGATAATGGGTAACTTGAATGCACATATCGGGACAGACAGAACAGGATATGAGGACTGCCTGGGTCCACATGGGCGGGGCAAAAGGAATAAAGAAGGAGGAACCATTCTAGATGCTAGATGGTAGCTAACACATGGTTCAGAAAGAGAGACTGTCACGACCAATATGCAACTCAGGTAGACTTCCTCCTAGTAAGGAAAAGGCACTGGGGTAGAATCCATGATTGCAAAGTCATCCTCAGTGAAACAGTTGGCCCACAGCATAAACCAGTACTTGCTACAATAAGCTGTAAGCAGTGGTCAGACAAGGCTCTAAGGTCAACAGAGGCCAGGCTGAAGACCTGGAAGTTGACTGGAAAGAAAGCACAACAGTTCAAGGAATTATTCAGGGCTCTAGCACCCCAAGAAGAGGAGAAAATAGGTGGAGTTCATCAAGAATGGCAGCGCCTACAAACAGCATGTGTTAGGACTACAAAAAAAGATAGGTGGCCGAGCCAGGTATGGAAATAAGGTACATAAGGAAAGCTAGTGGTGGAATACAGAAGTCCAGGAAGTCAATAAAAGAAAGAAGAAGTGCAGGAAGATGTGGGAGATAGAAAAGACTGACCAGGCTAGGAAGGACTACTGGTTGGCTAACAAAGAAGCTAAGAAAGAAGTTGCAATAACAAAGGGCATCGGAGGCACTCTACCAACTTCTGGAAAGTGACTCAGTAAGTGGAACAAAGAAACTATACCAGGTTGCAAGGCAAAGGCAGAAACATAAATAAGATAGTCAGACACCCTTTATAAGGGATGCCAGCAACAACCTGCACAACCTGAACAACAGGCGATCAAAGGCAGATGGAAGGAGTATTTCCAGCAGCTTCTGAATGAAGAAAACTCCACTGAAGCTGTACTGCCCCAGAAACAGCCTACAATGAGAGAAAAGAGGAGCCCACCCTAGAAGAAGTAAGAACAGCACTAAGGAAAATGAAGTCAGAGAAAGCAGCAGGCTCAGATGAGGTCACAGCAGATATGATAAAGATGTTGGGTCAGACAGGGGAGAAATGGCTCCTGAGGGTACTAATAGCAGTGTGGAGAGAAAGGTGTATCCCACATGACTGGAGAATAAGCATACTCATGCCAGTATACAAGAACAAAGGGGACATCCACAACTGTGGGCAGTACAGAGGCATCAAACTCCTATCATATTGCATGAAAGTTCTGGCCAGGGTGATTGACAAACAAATACGCAGAGTAATAGAATGTAAGATGGGAGATGAGCAGTTCGGATTCAGATCAGGATGCAGCACAACTAACCCAATGTTTGCAGTGAGACAACCACTTGAGAAGAAGCTAGAGATGAGGACAGAGTCCAACTGGGCATTCCTAGATGTAGAGAAAGTATATGACAAGGTCCCAAGAAAGCAGATCTGGGCAGTACTGCAGTGGTTTGAAGTCCCAGAAACATTGGTAGAATTAGTGCAGGCTATCTACAAGGACCCAGTGATTCAAGTATAGTGTTCGGCCACACAGAGGGGTTCTCAGTGGAAGTGGGTATACACTAGGGTTCATATCTGAGCCCACAGCAGGTCATACTGGTAATGGACTACATTAACAAACAGATCAGAAGGGACAGATCAACAAAATTGATGTATGCAGACAATGTAGCATTACAGGCAGACTCTGAGCTACAACTTCAGCAAAGGATAGGAGAATGGAATGCAAAACTTGAAGGCACATGGGATGAAACTAAGCACAGATAAGATGGTGGTAATGGCAGCAAACTGGGGAACCAAGAAGAAGCTAAGCACAGAGACAGAAGGGAAGATAGTGGAACAGGTAAACAGCTTCAAGTATCTGGGAGGGGTGGTTGAGGAGACGCGAAGTCTGAATGAAGAGGTCAAAGCTAGAATCAGAGGGGCTGCAGTCAACTGACAGAGTGTCAGGTGCAGTCTAAGACAAAAAAATGCCAAAGAAGCTGAAAAGTAAGGAGTACAAGACAGTGGTGCGATCAGTACTACTGTATGGTACAGAAACCTGGGCACTAAAGGCAGAACAGATGAAGAAGCTAGAGGTGATGGAAATGAAATGCCTGAGAAGGTTGGAAGGATGTACACTGTGGGACAGAAGAAAAAATGAGGACATAAGAGCAGAAGCCAAAGTAGCTCCAATTGCAGAAAAGATCAGACAGAACAGATTACGGTGGTTTAGACAAGTGCAGAAAAGCAGATGACAATCTTGTGAGGAAGATTTGGGACAAACAGGAAGAAGGTAAGAGGAAATGAGGATGTCCAGACAAGAGGTGGATGGATTGTGTGAAAGAAGATCTGTGACAGTCAGGCATGAGTGTTAAAGAAGGCAGGAGTGTGTACTGAATCAAGAGAGTTGGCTTCCGTTAACACAATACCCTGTTACCATGTATGAAACATGGGAAAAAGGGAGCCGATGATCATGACACTGAGCTTAATGAATCCAATAAATTGTCTGCAAGAATAGCAAAGTCAATATTTTACACTTGTACTAATGTAAAATGAATTACGTATAATGTTTTAACTATGGGCAGGGAGCTGCAGGGACTACTTGACTCATGTAAAGTCAAAAAATAGAGGCCAGCACCTAAGGAGTGATGACTAGTTTAATTCAACAGGTAAAAATCAAACCGGTTTCAGCAGTATTTGCCTTCATCAGTGATTAATCCATCTCAATAATTATTTATTTTTATATACATCCACCTTCAATAGCAATCAAGCATTTAAAGTGACAGTAATTAAGTAAATGAATACACTTCAAATGAAGAATATCAAGAATATAACAAAAGTTATTCCAGAATATACATACACATATACATAAACATGCATGTACATATATATATATATATATATATATATACATACATACACATATATATGTATATATATATATATATATATATATATATATATATATATATGTATAAACATACATATATATGTATAAACATACATATATATCTATATATATATATATATATATATATATATACACATACATACTTCATTTTTGGCATGTATTTACAAAAAGAGCAGTGTCCACAGGAGAATGATCCCACCAATTTATCTCCTGTGATTGTTGAGTGGTCTCCCAAGATTTGTCGTTCAGCCCTAGATTTGCAATGATTTAGGTAAGATCTAATGTCCTACCTCTACGATATGAGAATTTGCACTCATCTGTCAAGAAGTTAGATAATTCCTGATTGGCCATAAGAAAAAATCAAGGAGTTTTCCAGTATGAACACCAAATTGGTGTATAATATAAGACATTTTGCTAATTGTGGAACAGACTGGGTGGTCTTATTTGGCCACCTGCTCCTGTTCCTCATTTTATGTTGGGCAGACTTCCAGGCCGTTTAGAATAAGGATGTATGAGCATCTAGGTAACATCAGGAATAGGCATATGATCAATGCACTATACAGACATGTATGTGTTCATAAAACAGCCACTTTTCATTTTTGTATTGCTTACAAAATATGGGGAGATAGAACACAAACTAGGGTGGCACAGTATATTAAGTGACAAAGAAAAAAGTTGAATAGTCAGGTTAGGGCATTATTTTCTCCAGGTTTTAATGACCATTTGTAATTTTTCTGACTAAAGTATGTATGTATATATATATATATATATATATATATATATATATATATATATATATTCATGCATGTTTATGTATATGTGTATGCATATTCTGAAATAACTTTTGTTATATTCTTGATATTCTTCATTTGAAGTGTATTCATTTACTTAATTACTGTCACTTTAAATGCTTGATTGCAAATGAAGCTGGATGTATATAAAAATAAATAATTATTGAGATGGATTAATCACTGATGAAGGCAAATACTGCTGAAACCGGTTTGATTGAATTAAACTAGCCATCACTCCTTAGGTGCTGGCCTCTATTTTTTGACTTTGCATGTACTTTTTGGCCTGGTGCACCTGTCATACGTGCAAAGTCTGTTTTGGGTCTTCTTACTACTTGTATAGATGCAGTATGTAAGGGAAAACACTGATCAAAAATTTAAATAGTCCATACTCATGAAGGCAAGAAACAGTACCTCATTATTCAAAAAGAAATACAATATGAACTAGCTTTGGAGTTATTACAGTTCCCAATTTAATGCATCAAATGACAAGAAAGAAAGATATGCCTCACTCTAAAGATTTCCGGATGCAATGGGAAGAAGGTACTCCTTTGATAAACCACCTTATAAATGTGGGGAAAAGATTCAGCAAGTTATAACCATGGAGATATACCTCTGCCTAACCTGAAAAAAGGAGGAGGGTAGATAACCACCAGACACATTCATAAAAGCAACGAGTCTAACAGAGATCAAGGAATAGTATTAGAAAGCTTCAAATGTGCATTCTTATTTATTTATTTGATATTTGTTTACTGGGGTGGTCCGACTGGGTCTACAGAACCCATTTTCAGCAGAGGTCTGGGGAGAAAAGCTCCACATACAGAACAATACAAATACAGTATCTTCTTCTTTCAGCTTTCAAATACATTATAATCCAATACAATACAAATGACATCAGAAATACTATACTAAACCAAGTTGAAAGAACAAACTATGTTACAAGAAGTTACAATATATACTACACATTCAGACAATTTTATAGAGTTAAAGCATTACAGACAATAATAGTCACTCTCACCGTATACATAGCCTAAGGGTAGATAGTGTCCAAATACTGTATGTAGGTAATGCACTGTATGACATTGAATGTGACAGTATGTGAAAAAATAGGTGTTTACATTCCTTAGAAAGCCATGGTGCTGAGTTATTTTTGATTCTTTTCATATGAATGGGTGCTGGGGTGTTAAGTATGTGAAGGAAGGTGTTATTAAATATCACAGAATCATTAAAGGGTAGTTGTTTAAGGAGTGCCCAGTCTATTTCATGTTGGAGATTGTTGAATTTAGGCTGACAAAAAATAGCTGAGTTCCTAACTGATTTTACAGTGTACAGTCTAAGTTGTTGTGACTTTGTTCTAAGGAAATAAGCTGGTAAATGATGGCTCAAGGGAGCTAGGCAGTATACTGGAAGAGGGGTAATTTGCAGGGTGGGATACTAGGATCCAGTCTAGGGTGGATCAGCAGGTAAGATCTTTGCTGTGTCTTGGAGTATTGATAAGTTGAGGAAAAACACACAGATTTATTTTATTTGCATTTGTTTACCAGGTTACAACACTGATCTCCATGGACCATTTTCAAATTCAGCCCAGGAGCACTGTCTGGTTAAGTGACTTACTCAGAGTTGCACAGTTGGTTATGAAATGGAAGTTGAGGGAATCAAACTCTAGACCACAGGAAAAAGCTTGTTAACAGTTCATTAATCCTCTGTTTCAAGTGTCGCACCTTAATAATACCCAAGTATACAAAAGAGAGTGATGAAGAACCTACACCATTTAAAGAAATATGTCAGCATACACTTATTCAAAGAAGTCTGCAACAGCAGAACCACTGGAGGAAAGGGAATTATAGCAAATAATATTGTAGTCTGAGAGTGCTAAAGAGCATGGAGGAGAGTTGTCATTGCAGCCTAAAATGTTTGAAGAGCAAGGAGCAGAAATGGCTAGCAGGACTGAAGAGAAAGTACAGTTGTGTACACTTACCATAAATGTAGATGTTAGAGTGTATTCACTGTTGCAGTCATTACATTTGGGTAATCTGCTTTCAGGTTGCCCTCAGTTGGCCTGATTAACAAAGTCTTGGGTCCTGCGTCTGTTGCTGTCCCTTCTTTCATGACGTCAGGTCATCAGGGGTATAAAACATGCAGCCGACGCCATTACATCAGTTTTTCTTGCCCCAGATGTCAGGTGCCCCCCCTCCCCCAATGGGAAGCAATTAAACAAAGATATACCTCCAACAAAAAAGCAAATGCAGCAAAAAGGCTTTTAAGCATAGTAAAGGTATAGCCAAAAGACGTTAGGGGGCTGGAGGGAGGGTAATCAAGACTGCAACAGTAAATACACTTGAACATCTACATTTATGGTAAGTGTACACAACTATACCAAATCTGGATTTAGAGAAAATTGGCAAATTATAATGCTTGGTGAAAGTATGTACAGAACTCCAGGTAGCAGCATCTAGGATGTCCCTAGTAGGGATGCCTCTGAGAAAGGCTGCAGAGGTAAATGCAGCCCTGGTGGAGTGAGGTCTGATCCCCTGGGGGATAGTTTTCCATGGTGCTTATAGCAGAAATGAATGCAATGGCTTATCCATTTAGAAATGGTTTGCTTCGAAATAACTTTCCCCTCTGCCCCTACAGCAAATGCTACCAACAGTTGTTCATATTTCTTTTGAGGTTTAGTCCTGTCCAAATAGAATCTAAGTTGTCTGTGCACATCTAGGGAATGCAGTATCTGTTCCCCTTTATTCTGTGGATTGGGAAAGAAGGTTGTCAAATGAATGGACTGATTAAGAGCCACATTGGATACCACCTTGGGCGTGAAGGATGGATTGGTTCTGAGTGACAGTCTGACTGCATGAAAGATGATGAAAGGCTCCACTGCCACAAGGTCCTGTAATTCAGATACCCTTCTAGCTGAAGTGATTGCTAAAAGGAAAGCTGTTTTCCAAGGAAGAAATTTTAAGCCTGCTGTAGCAGCTGGCTCGAAAGGAGGTAGAGTGAGTTTCTCCAAGGCAAAGTTAAGGTCCCAGGCTGGGGTTGGAGCTCTCCTGGGTGGTCTCAAATTTTTGGCCCCATGAGGAACTGCTTGAGCAGTGGATGAGAGAAGAGGGGAGGTTCTGTGTTATAATGAGCTGAAATGGCTGAGGCGTGGATTTTAATGGAGGAAAAAGACAGGCCCTTGTGAAGCATCTCAGTTAAGTATTGTAAAATCGGAGGTAAATTGGGCACTGCTGTGCTCATCCCTTGAGACTGGTTCCAGGCACAGAATCTTTTCCATTTTTCAGCATAGGATTTTCTAGTACTAGGCCTCCTTGCCTCTAAGATGATATCCATCACAGGTTTGCTGAGGGATGGTAAAGGAGAGATGGTAAAGGAGAGATTAAGTAATTAGCCAGGCTACAAGGTTCAGTGTTGGAAGCTGAGGGTGCAGAATCTGGTTCTCCTGCTGAGACAGCAGGGAAGGAAGTCTGAGGCAGGTGCCATGGGGATAACAGTGACACACTGTGCAGGAGGGGGTACCAGTGTTGGTGTGGCCAGACTGGTACAATCAAAATCATCCTTGGTTTGTCCTGTTTGATTTTTAGTAGTACTCTGGAGAGCAGAGGTAGAGGGGGGAAGGCATAGACTGATAGGTTCTTCCAGCTGAAGGACAGAGCATTCACTTTCCAGGCTTGTTTTTTGGGGAGTCCTTGTGCAAAATGTGTCCAATTGGTAGTTCTGGGGAGAGGCAAACAGGTCTATATCTGGGCTCCCCCATTTGCTTGTCAACATGTTAAAAATCCTTGGTTCCAGTTTCCACTTGTGTGGGTCCATGAGGTTTCTGCTTAGTCCGTCTGCCAGTGTATTTAATTTTGCTGGCAGGAATTGAGCTTGTAGGTGCACTTGGTAGCTCAAGGCTATGTTATACAATGCCATGGCTAGTCTGCAGAGGGGGTAAGAATGTGTACCCCCCCTTCTTGTTTATGTATCACATAACAGTGGTGTTGTCCATATTTACCATTAGTTGTCCTGGAAGAATGTGGTCCTTGAAGGCTGTCAGAGCATTCTGTACGGCTAACATTTCTTTTTGAGTGATATGCAGGTGCATTTGACTTGGGTTCCATTTGCCCTGAATGCACTTCCCTGCCAGGTGAGCCCCCCCATGCATAGTCTGATGCATCTGTTGTTAGGGTTTGGGCTGCAGGGGATGGTGTGAAAGGTAGTCCCTTGTTTTGTTGGCAGGTCACTGCCCACCAAAGGAACTCTAGGCGTAGGCAAGGTGTGATAGGAATCATTGTTTCTAGGTTTTGAGAATGTTGACACCATAGTTTTTTTAGATACCATTGTAGTTTCCTCATATGCAGTCTTGCATATGGAATAGAAGAATGCAGGAGGCCATGAACCCCAAGGCTTGCAGTATTTGTCTTGCAGATAGCACAGTTTTTGTGGCCACTTGTTTGAAGTAAGTTGTCAAATGAATTTGCTTTTCTGGCATGAGGTAAGCCATCTGGGAAGACGTATTCAAGCTTGCTCCTAGGAATATAATTTGTTGACAGGGTACCAATTGTGATTTCTTTTCATTTATAGTGTACCCCATACAAGTTAGAACCCTTTTTAACAAAGGCCAGATGATTCAAAAGTATGTCCTGGCTTTCTGCCTGAATTGGACAATCGTCCAGGTATGGGTATATTTGAATATTTCTTAGCCTGCAAAATGCAATAACTGGAGCTAGGCACTTTGTGAATACCCTGGGCACAGTAGATTAGCCAAAGGGCAGTGCAGATAACTGATAGTGCGTGTAAGCCTGCTTTGAAGCGTAGGTATCTTCTGCAAGATTCCCTGATTGGGATGTGCAGGTATGCTTCTTTTAAATCTAGTGCTGCCAACCAGGCATCTTTGCCTAGCATAGGAAGTAATTGGTGAAGAGTCAGCATCTTGAATTTTGTAATCTCCAAAAAGGTGTTTAGAGTAGACAGGTCCAGGATAGGATGCCATGAATTGTCTTTCCTGGTTACCAGGAAAAGTCTGGAGTAGAAACCTTGTCCCTTTTCCTCTTCTGGTACCAGCTGAATAGCCCGCATGCTTAAGAGAAAAAGTATTTGTTTTTGGGCTTCTGCCCACTGATTTGGGAGTAGGTCCGGCCATCCACTTGGTATTGGCAACATGTGGAAGTGAAATCTGTATCCCTGGGACACTATATTTAAAACCCATTTGTCCTGGGTAATGAGTTTCCAATTCTTTGCATGAAGAGCAATCTTCCCCCCAAAGGGACAGTCAGCTGATAAGTGCTTGGAAATTTTAAAGGAAGTCATTAGTCAGTTTACCATAGGGGGTAGTCTTATTATTCCCAGACTTGGAAGCGGAGGCTCCCCCACTGCTTAATTCTGTGAGTCCCCTCGGACTGAAACTTGGGGTTTTTGCTGTGCCTGGGTTTGGCTTGAGAAGACCTGGAAGGGGCTGGAAAGGACCAATTTTTAGAGGGCCAGTGCCTACTAAATCTAGGAGGCTGAACTTGTAAAAAATCTTTAACACTTTGCATAGATTTAGCTTTATCTTCCATCTTTTTAAAACTTCCTCAGCCTTGTTGCCAAACAGGCGGTCCTGATTTAAAGAAGCATCCAAAAATTTAGCTTTAACATGATCAGGCAAAGATTGCTCCTTAAGCCAAGCATGCCTTTTGAACACAGACCCAGTAATTGCAGCCCTGCAAAAGGCTTCTAATGAATCAAAACCACATTGCAAAGGATGTTTTCCAACTTGTTTGGCAGAAGGCATTAAATCCTGTAATTCTTTATTTTCCACACAATCAAGAATCAACATCATTTTCTGTTTAAGCTGTCCAATAACATGTTGCTGATATTTTAACATATGAAACTGGCAGTTTAAAGCCCAAGGTTGCAGACGTGTAAACCTTCTTACCCCATCTATCTAGCACCCTGGAGTCTCTATCAGAAGGGGTAGGATTTTTAGCAGTGGAAGCCTTAATGCCCTTGGGCCCCTGTGAAATAGTCTCTGGATCTGCAATAGGATTTTTGAAAAGGAACTTGTGGGACACGGGGACCCTGTAGTATCGGTCAGGTTTTCTGGAAGCAGGAGGCAGGGAATCAGGGGCCAAACTAGATTCCAAGAAAGCATCATCAATAATGTCTAGTACAGGAGGAATAGCTAAAGGCCTATGCTGAGGTAGGAGAAGGAAATCCTTAAGCCTCTTTTTTGAATCAGAATAATTCTGGCTTTCCCAGTGGAAATGCTCCCTTAGAGAATGTAAGGTTTCCCCAAAAGAAAAATCCTCAGGAAAGGAAGCAGAGGGAATAGAGTCCTCTGCATCAGAATCTTCATAAGTAGGTAAGGACAAATCCAGGTCATCAGAAGAGTCAGAAAAAACAGAATCCTGATCAGAAGATTCATAATCAACGTCAGTCCTAGGCCTATTAAAAGGGGGCGGGGGGTTGGCTACCCCTGATTAGAGTTAGTAGATCTTCAGTCATTCTTATTTGTTTTTTAGGCATAGAGGCCTGAGCATGTGGCCGGGGCTTCAGTTTTTTAGCATGGATCGAGATTTAGGCCTAAGTAATGAAGGAGGCGTTGATTTAACATGCAATTCCTTCGGCCTGAATACACCCTCAGAACCCGGTGCCTGCAAAGTGGCTCCGGACCCATCCAAGGTAGAAACATCCACGGGTTTGATAGTTGAAGCATCTTGCGGCATACCGGACTCCAAATGGGTCTGCGAAACCTCCTCACTGAGTACCGGCGAACTGGCGACTGGCTTAGGAGAAGCATCGTCTGCAGTTTTGCACCTCGGCGGCCCGTCTCTGTCTTTATCTTTGCGTTTTTTCGGAATCCCAGTAGTCGGATGGTTAACCGATGACATTTCTGGATAATTAAACCGAGAAACAAAATATTTAGAAGCAAAAATATACCAACGACGGATAGTGCGCTGATTAAATAAAGCACAAAACCGACAGTAAGGTACGTCGTGGTCAGGGCCTTGGCAAGGAATACAGTACGAATGAAAATCTTTATGAGGTATTTGCTTTCCACAAATAATGCAATTATTAACTTTTACTGACATCGGTAAGGAGCAAGAAAAAGTTTCCCCAACGGGGTACTTAGCTTTAGTTGAAGACTTTGGTTCTGAAACTCGAAAACGAAAATTTCAGGAGTCGGCTGACCAGCACTTGCAAACTGCTTCTGCTTCGGGCACGCACGGCAAGAAAGACTGATGTAATGGAGTCCGCTGCATGTTTTAACACCTGACGACCTGATGTCATGGAAGAAGGGACAGCAACTGACGCAGGACCGAAGACTTTGTTAATCAGGCCGACTGAGGGCAACCTTCAAGCACATTACCCAAATGTAATGACTGCGACAGTGAAACAGGAAGAACATCAAAAATCTCATGCTGAAAGAAAGTCCAAAAATGCAGTAAGTCAGCACTACGTCAGCATGATGATAAACTTTCTATCAGTCCAAAACAGAGAAACCTAAAAACGGAGAATTTGAAACAGCAAGTGAGTATTAACAAGGCAAAGCTTAACAATAAGAAATACCTCACTTGTTTGTCTTTTCAGCTTTTCCTGGTTAGAGGTCACCACAGCAGAACTCCGGTCCGCTAATGATTGGCAGTAGAATTTTTTATGGTGTTGAGTTGCCAGCCCGATGCCTAACCTTCAGCAAAGGCACGCCATTGACGCATGTCTTTCGGAGGTCATTCGACTGTGGGGAGGACATGCAGACTCCACACAGAAGGCACTCCAGCCGAGAATCAAACAAGAGAACCTCTTGCTGTGAGGCAATTAATGCTACCGCTCTGTACCACCGTGGCTAATAAGAAATACCTCACTAATAGAGAGTAAGAGAAAGAAACACCTGATCAGAGTCATAAATCAATTTATTTTAGTTTACAAAAGAATACTTAAATGAGGGTATGCTCTAAGAAATAGGATCTGAAATTAAAAAAACAAATTATAAATTAAGAAAAGTCTTTTGTGCGGAGAACAAGCAAAAGAAAAAAGTAACCAAGAGGATGATGTTACTCATACTGAGACAAAGGGACAGCAACATAAAGAAGGAAAGAAGGGAATAAAAAAAGGAGAGTAGACTATATTGAGAGAAGAGATAACCTTTAAAAGAACTGTAAAAATACACGTGTTAAGCCAAAATACCAGAAATTTAAACAGGAGGAGGGTGCTACAAGTCAGGTTCATAATATAAGCAAATAGAAAAAATGAATAAGGTAGAAATAGCAAATGACACTGATGAATGGTGGTATTAGTGTTTTATATAGGAGAAGAGTTAGACACTGAGGCCCCATTGTGCTTGTAGGAGAGAAGCAGTGCCTTCTGCATGACCCTGAGGAAAACTTCAGAGCTAGATTACCTTCAGGTAAACTTTAAAAAGACACAATGGGAAGATGACACCCCCTGAACAAAGTACAGGAAAATGGGTATCTGTCATTTGAATGAATACTCACTTGACAGACTCACAAATGGTCAAACTCTTTTGACCAAATCACTATCAATAGTAAACTGTAAAAGTCTACAGACTGTACAAGATAATGTATTTCTGATCATAGGAGTTAGAGAAGCTTGTCAAGAAGAGTACGTGTGAAATGGTGAGGGCCACCCCTGTGTCTTGCCTCCGAGACTCCAAGATATGCAGGCATTTGTGTTTATATACTAGCAGTGATTCATTTTCTGTGGTGTTTTTTTTCTTCCACAGTTGTGCGCCCATGCAGTTAGTGGAGATAAGTGGTGGGGGGGGGTCAGTCCCCCACTTGGAGGAATGCATGAGGACTTGATCACCTGCAAACACATTTTTCTTGTATATGTGTTTTGTAGAATGTTTTTAAGCAATTGTGACACAGTCAAATGAGCTTTCAGTCAGTTATGCTCAGTGATTTGCAATTCAGTAAAATGAGCATTTGATCAAATGACATAGATCTAAGAGTCAGAAGGGAAAGAAACGGAGCAAAATGTTCCTACTTTTTACCTATATTTTGATTTACTAAATGATTCACTGTACAGAGTAACACATGACAACAGCAAGTATCAGTACCCAAATCATACTGAAATCCAAAAATGAGGTTGCACACATTAAGGAATTACTACAAGGACAAATAGAAAGGACAATACAAGACTAAAACGTGGGTCTAAGCAAGGCTTGCTTGCCAAGAATAATGAAAGAAGTTAAAGTTCTGTAATGGATGACCACGCTTTAAACGTCCTTTGATTCCAGGGCCCATTAGAGATGTTCATAGGCAGTTACTAGGCATGTAGTCTAGCAGACCATTAATGAACCTAGCCCAAATTCCCAGATGCCCTGATGCACTGTTTGGTTAAGTGATGTGCTAAGGAGTTAGTCTTACTGTTTTCTAGAGTATGAATACCTAAAGAGTTAGTGAACTATCAGAAGACTCCATTGAAGTCCAGAATATGCTTTAAGGTTAAGCAGTTAAAAGCAATGATGACCTCAGTGCACCATCCCAAGACAGGTGGGTTAGTAGATAATTTCTTTAAATGAACATTAAAGTTCATGATGAGAAAAATTACTGAGGATGACAGTTAAATCTGCAAACACTTAATATCATACCTTCTGTCTGTCATTAGGGAAGTACCGCCAACCTTTAAATAATTCAGTCCTTTTTAGTTGTTACATGGCAGGCATCCTTGTGGATTTTAGATAATACAAGAGGAAACTTGGGGAAAAAAAGGGGGGAAAAGCCATTTAAAAGTGTCACAAAATACTATAGTGTTTTACATGATAAGCTGAATGTGGTGATGCTAACCATTCAGGAACTCGTAGAACCCAGGCTAGAAGGGGTGTCAGAAATTCAAGGACTAAGGAATTCAAAGCTGTAGAGTTTGGTTTCCCCAGTAAGAAGCGCATTTTAGCTAAATGGCAGGGCCCAAAAGAAATAGAAGAAAAACTGAATGACAAGCTAATGAGCTAGTTATAGTTTGGCACGAGAAAGTCAGAACAAAATATACCATATCAACATTCAAAAGCAGTGCAGACCTCTGTAGTTAACGTAATGCATAAATGATCTGTTCTTGTGAAAAAACCCTGATGTACATGCCTGTAATTCAGGTAGATGACACAATAAGTCACAGAAACAAGAGATAAAGAAGTTTCTGTTGAAAATAAAGAAGCCATCTCAGAATTACCCAATACAACAAACATGACTCATACCATACTTGGACCATTACAAGAGAAAAGGTTATCTTACAACCTAACACCATATCAGAATCAGAAAGCAAGGTTGTGCAAGCTGAAGTACAAAAACTGATGAAGATGCAGGTGACAAGAGTCAAAAAGCAAGTAGAATAGCCCGTAGTGTTACTCCCAATGCCTAACATAACAATAAGGTTCTGTAATGTCTTCAGGAAGCTAAAGAGCATTTCAAAATCTGATCCACTCTTAAGATAGCTGAACTAACAAGAAGGGTTGGGGAAGAGAACATTCTTGATGGCCAACAGATTAAGTCAGGGAAAACAATCTTTTCAACACTAGGTGTTCTTCCTTTAGGACTATACTCTGCTCCTGCAACCTTTCAGGGATTACTGGACAGCGCTTATTTCTAGAAAGAAGAGGGAGTCATCAGAAACCCACAAAACATCATAGAATTGTTCCTGAAACTAATGAAACATTAACTAATGATCTGGATGACCAAAACTGCTTGGTTTTAAATTTATCAGGTTGTGTCATTCATTATTCTGAAATGAATGTCCTAAATAAAGTTTTATCATTTATACTTCCTGCAGTCACAAAAGGAGCCAGTAGCTCATGATGTAAAACATTTTAGCATATTCCTAAACTTAAAATGGGGCATCAATAATAAAATTATGAACTAAAGGAATTTTCATGTTATTAACTTTAAATTTCATGAGTCGACTTTCTCTCCTCATTAACATACTACTGCTATGCGTTTTAAAGAAGTGGTACTAAAGGATTTGCAGGGTGAGGCCACTAAGACTCTTGCTAATGGCAGATATAACTACTAAGCGTTTTAAAGTGGTACTAAAGGATTTGCAGGGTAAGGCCACTAAGACTCTTGCTAACGGCAGATATAACTTCTCTTTTTTCAACAGTGGTGCCCTAAATTACTTAAAATTTCAGAAAAATGTTATTATCGCAAATCCAAATAAAGTACTTTTTGGTCGAGATAAGTACGATAATGAAGCTTTATCAGGGCTAAAGGACCCCCATGCTTATCCCGCATTAGACTTGAATCCTACCAATGTATCTTTGTCAGAAAGTAAATAATACCTACAATACTGCTTTGACCTAAGCGTTATACCTGACACCTTATGGAATCAACTAATTATTTTAGAACCTGTACCAAATATTTTTCTAAACTGCCTAAACTAGTCTTAAACCTTTTGTGACACCCGTGCCCTGGCTCAACAATCAAGGAGCCTCAATCCTCACCACCAACACCAGTGTGGGGCGTCTCATATAGGAGGAAAGGATAACAAATACACACAGTAAAGTGCAATTTCCCTTAACAGCACACAGAGATCACAGTCAGTCTGGGGCTGGTCGCTCCCTTGCTCTCCAGGTCCCCAATAAGACTAGCACAGCTATAGGGTCCAGATCTCAGCCTAGTGAGCAAGCTAAAACCTCCAGCACCCTCTCTGTCCAACCAGTGCTTCGTGTCCCTGCCCAAGTAGCCGACACACACACACACACACACACACACACACACACACACACACACACACACACACACAAGTATATACAACCACACGGACACTCCTGGGGAAGGTTGGCACAGGTTCTCCAGCTGTGCCCCTTTACCCCAGACTATACAGTAGTACCAGCTGCCACCACCCACTAATATTTATCAGCTACTCAAAGACCCTTAAAAGTGTGTCCAATTATTACTGTGCAATATTATTATCCAATTAGTAGTATAGCCCAGGGCTAAAGCTATTGAAGTGGCTTTGTAGAATTTTAGGAAAGGCATGCAAGTACTCTAAATAGCTTAAATTACCTCTACAAAAACAGCCACAGTTGAAAGGGTTTAAAAATATTTAATAATAAATAGTCAAAACACAAGACAATACTTTTTACTACACAGTGCTATTCAAGACTTCAGAGATCACAAATAAATACTTAAAATAATTCAGTAGTACAGTTCTGACATCACAGAAAAACACAGTCTGATCCTTCTAGTTTCTAGATATTGCTAAGAGAAAACATGAATCTAAGATAAACTTACATATAGAGCAAGACAGTGCTGGAGAGTTAGATGGTCAAGACAAAAATGCTTAATGCTCTTGGATTCTCTCCGTTTTTAAAATAACATTCCTGGTTCACATTACATCATTCTTCACACTTCCCTAGGCTCCCAGGCTAACAGAAACTACATTTACATTCTTCACCTCTGGGCAGAAACCAGAGCAATAAAGGACATTTATGCATGCAAATTCTGGCCATTAACTCTGGCCTTAAAACAATAGGCAGGATGCCTCACTCTAGACTGACTGGCTCCGAGTTTTAACATCAAAGGGTCACAACATCCTTTACTTGGTCAGTAGAGTGCACTGGTACATTTTATTCAGTTCCACATATAACACTATTTTTACCATTTAAGACAACAAGCCTGTGGTTTACATTAATATTTACAGATGACAGAATTATTTCCAAAATTCTATCTGGCTAGTCTGACAGCCTTCACCTATCTTCGCACCTTTGTTACAGCACACTAGGTAAGCTAGGTTAAAGGACACTCCACAAGTTTTTATAACCAATGGAATGTACAGCTTCCAAGCAAGGGAATTTAAAGCACCATGGATGTTATATCCTTGTATACAAGTACTCCCCATACTTTAGGCATCCAAACAGTTAGAATTTGTTTGCTATATGCTGACATTTACAAGGTTGAATTTAATGACTTTCTGCTACAATTACTGGAATTAGTCCATATAGCAAAATGTGATAACATTATGGGAACACATTTTTTGTGGATGTGTGTTATCATCAGGGCTGTATCCTTCACACTTATCCATGCAGACGTACAGAGGAGATTGCCAATGACCAAATCCATTAGTTTACAAAGTACATTGGACATGTGGGAGAAACAGACAAATGTAAGTTTTGTAAAACTGAACTGGAAGCAGTTGCACACCTCATTAATGTTTGTGACATACTAATGGCAGAAGGACTGTATACTGAAAGGCATAATAATGTGGCAAGACTATTGCACTGGGGACTGTACAAACATTATGGTATTGAAGTAGCTGAAAAACACTGGAAGCATTACCACAAAGCATCATAGAAAATGAGAAGTCTACATCACATGGGATCACACATTACCAACAGTTCAAAAGATAGATGCTAGAAAACTGGATATAGTGGTCCATGAATAGAAGACAAAAGTAGCATTGATCACTGAAATCGATACACCCAGTGACTACAGTGTCTTGCATACAGAAAGGCACAAAGTCATAAAATAGCAGGATCTGCAGGCAGAAATGAGGGCAATGTGAAAGAAAGATACCCAAACAGTTTGAATAGCAGTAGGAGCAATGGGTCTTATAAAAAATAATCTATAATCGTATTTAGACATGTTACCAATACATGTAACCTCATGCAAAATGCAGGAGTCGTCATTACTTGGCACATTGCGGGTGCTGCGAACAGCACTTCTAGCCGACATCAAAGATTGAAACAATACTAATTTCATGAACTTCAATCATACTTTGACTTAGGAATGGGGTCCATTCCTGTCATGTTATTAGACTTGGAGAAATTAAAAAAAAGAAATGAGATTTTTTTAAATTTGTTTATATTTACTCTAACATTTTGAGGGTGATTTATTAAATTCCTTAATGACTATTGGGATGGTCCTGCAGCTGATTTGAATGACTTGTACATCTGAATCAAAATTTGAGTTACATTTTTCTTCTACTTTAAGTGCAGAGATTTTCAGTATTGTTTTTTTAAGACGTTAACATTACTAAGCTGTTGGATGAGTAAGAAATTATTATTAACATTACTAAGCTGTTGAATGAGTAAGAAAGTACTACTATCTACAGGAAACCATTTTCAAAGAATGCTGTGCTTCATGCAAAAAGTTGTCATCCTCCAAACATAATAAAGAACATACTAAAACCCATAAAGAACTCCAAGTCATTTTACCTGAAAAAATTATTCTCAGCAAACCTGAAAACTCAACAGAAACACCTGCACATACAGCCACACCCAGGGCAGCCTCAACGACCAAGGCCATGATGCAAACCAATATACTTCCCAAGACTCTAGTCACAGGGAACTCCATTGTACAACATACTGATGCCCCACTCACCAGGATTAAGGAGGAGAAAATAAAAGTCACCTGCCTCTCAGGGGGCTGGATGCACATGCACTCAAGTCAGTGCACCACAGGTACCACTAGGACTCAGCCACAGTCCATGTAGGTGTAAATGACAAGAGACACACCTTCATAGATGATATGAAGAGAGACATTATGGAGCTTTGGAACTATGTGTCACAGGCTGGTATGTGCCTGGCACTGAGCAGCATTCTACCTTCACTAAGGAAGATGCCACAATACAAACAGAAGATGATCAACTGTAATAATTAGCTTAGTTTTTGGTGTTACTCTAAGGGGATACGATAATTGTCAGCAGGGAGGACATGGTTAATAAACCACAATGGTTTGCCAAGGATGGTCTGCACTGGTTCCCTCAAGGCTTTCCACTACAAGCTAAAACATTGTCCTCCCCCACAATGCCTTCTTGTAGGCAATACCAAATGACAAACCTTCCAACATAGTAAAATCTAAAGGTGTTACTGCTCAAAGCCAGGAGTCTAAACTAGAAGCCCAGTCCTTACAAGCTCTCCTCACATTGGAGGATGCAGACATAACTGTAGTTACAAAGGCATGGTTTAAAGCTGGAGACAGTACACCAGCAGTGCAAGGTTGCAGTGCCTTCCACACATTTAGACCAGCAAATGCACAAACAGGGACTAAAGGCAGTGGTGTCTCAATTTAAATCAAGCATACTTCTACGTTGGTTAAACAGAATGATGTACTGGAATTTCTCCATGTCCAGATTAGCATAAACAACATCCTATGTCATATCCTGGCAAACTAGAGGTCACTGTCTTTGTCAAATGAAAACCATAACTAATACTTAGACCTATTAGAGACACTCACCATTCGACCAATACCATATTCCTGGGGAATTTTAATTATCTTTCTATCAACTGAGAATCCTACATGACCCCAAATTTGCAGGTGGAGATATTCCTAGACTTTGTAAACAGAAACACCCTGAAACCCACCCTAATGCAGTGTACTCTCTGATGAGGTCAGACCTCAAAACAGACTCCTTCAAAATAAAAATCAATTCTGTAACTCCAGCAGACCCTGCAACAGTTAGAAACTACTCCAAGGCTAATTACCTTCTGTTAAGCAAGAGCCTGCCAAAATTTCAAGCCCCTCAAAACCCAAATAACACACCAGACTATGTGGAATTATTCACAGAATCTCTGTACAGCCACATAAGTTCATAGGTAGGTACTAGGCCATCGGTCCTAGGGCCTATACAAGCCTCGCCAAAAAGGTACCCTGGCTTTCGCCACGCAAGAAAATTATTTTCCTGTGCCCCTGTCGAGCACAGCCACAGAGGTGATCCCCAGGGTGAATTTCCTATTTCCCATCCAATCATCAAGATTTTTCTTGAATAGTGCTAATGAGGAGCTTTGTTTGATATAGACAGGTAGTTTGTTCTAGAGTATGGGAAGTCTCTGGGACAGGAATCTATCCCTCCAGCATGTTCTGTTTATTGTGGTGACAAAGTTTAGGTCCTTAGAGCGTGTAGCTTGGAGGGACTGGGATTTCTTTAAGTAGAGCATGTGCAGCATCTCTGTTCTGTTTAATGTGGTGACAAAGTTTAGGTCCTTAGAGCGTGTAGCTTGGAGGGACTGGGATTTCTTTAAGTAGAGCATGTGCAACAGCTCTGGGTTTGACATAGCTTTATATGTCAGGCATAGATCGCCTCTGAGTAGGCAATATGCAATGGAGTAAAGCTGGAGTTTTTTTGAGATGGTCTACATAGGGCATCTGTTTGAGGCCGGTAATCCTATTTGTGAGGTATTTCTGAGGCCTTTCCAATTGTAGATGTCTTGTGAGCTACATACCAAAAGGGATGCTGTACTCTATAGTGGGTCTAATTTGTGACGAGTAGAGGGGAACAATGACCTCTTTTTTCCTGGATGAGAAACCTTTTGTGATGAGGTGTGCCACGTAGTAGGATTTCCAGACTACTGTGGCGATGTGATTATCAAAGGAGAGACTACTGTCCACCTGTGCCCCAATGTCTCTTATCACACTTTCTGTGTTAAGTAGACTACCACCTATGTGGTAGCTCATGCATACAGAATTTTTACCAAAGGGGATGACTGCACTTTTTGGCACTGAGTTTGAGGCCATGGCTTTGACACCAGGCATCTGTCTCAGTGAGGCCCTTTTGTAGGATGTCCACATCGTTAGGCATTTCAATTATGGCTCCTAGTTTGCAGTCATCTGCAAACTTTGTTAGCCAAATACCTTCTGTGTTAACCTGTACTTCAGAAAAGTAGATACCAAACAGGAGAGGACCTAGTACTGAACCCTGTGGTACTCCACTTGCCACCGGTCTGAAGTCGGATTTGGAGTCTGCTACTTTCACAGTGTGGGTTCTGTCAGTGAGCCAATTGGCAACCCATCTCGTAACATAGGGGTTTATACCTAGTTTAGTGAGCTTATCTATAATTCCAGAGTGGGGGATGGTGTCAAAAGCCTTGGCGAGATCTAGACAAGCTGTGTGAACCACCTTACCACCCTAGTCTGCGGCTTTGGTGACTGCTTCAAAGAAGTCTATCAGGTTTAGGAGACATGATCTGCCTTTTACAAACCTGAACTGAGTGGGGATTAGAGTTTGGAGATTACCAATGTCTTTGTTTATAAGTTCCACGATGATACGTTCCATGGCCTTGCAGACCAGGCTGGTTAGGAAAATGGGGTGGTAGTTCCCGGGGTCCGTGGTAGCTCCCCCCTTGTGCAGTGGGATAATTGTCACTGTGTGCCATTCAGTGGGCACAAAGCCTGAGGTGAGGCTAATACTGAACATGGTGCTTAGGTGGGGTGCCAGTTCATTCTGTAGTTCATGTAGAATGCAGCCTGGGATGTTGTCAGGTCCCATGGATGCTGTGTTCTTGGCTTTGGAGAGTGTGGTTTTTACCTGTGCAGCCGTGATTACAAGAACTCTGCATTCTTCCGCTATAGAGATGGGCCCTTTAGGGGGTGGAGGAGGGTAAAGTTAGCAATGAACCTATCTGCCAGGATATTGGCAATATCAGTTGGTTCTGAATATTTAGTGCCACTGTGCTGTAACTCAGTGCAGATCTGAGTGTTGCCAATGAGATTCTTGACATAGCTATAGAATGATTTGTGGTAGTCTTTAGAATCAGTGGTGATTTTGTTTTCGTAACTAGCTTTGGAGGATATTATGAGGGATCTCAGATTCTTACTGAGGCTGACCAGGGAGTTCTTCCAATCATGGGATTTTACTCTTTTTTGCAACAGTTTCTTTCTTCTGTTGTAGAGTTTTGTTTATGGCAGGGGACTACCACATTGGCTTCCTTTTTTGGAGGATAGCATCTTGGTTCTGTTAAGGATAGCACGATCCATGCACTCGTGTAAGTGCTTATAAAGTGCATTTGTGCAGGATTCAACAGTCGTACCTCTATTGTCCATCTGCATGTGTGCCATGAAGTTTGTCACTTCTGCCTTAAGAAGCGTGAAGTTGGCTTTGGAGAAATATTTTACCGTGGCTTCCCTAATGGGGGGTGGGGGCACGATGTGGATGTCTAGGCTGATTAGCTTGTGGTTGGATCTGACCAACGAGGAATTGACCTCTGGTGTGGAACACCGGTCGCCTATGTTGGTAATGACCAGGTCTAGGATATTGCTGCCCCTGGTGGGGGTGTGAATAAGCTGGTCCAAGGTATTGGAATTTATGAATTCCAGAAAACATTGAGCAAGAGTTTGTACATGAGTAGTTTTCCCAGTTAATGGTGGGGGTAGTTGAAATCGCCCATTATCAGGGTGTTGGGTTGTACCCTAATATTTTCCAGTGTATCAAGAAATGAGGAGTGGGAATCCTGGGACATCAATGACTGCATAAAGGCTACTGTGCCTACCAGAAAGTAAGCCTAAAACTAACTCCAAAAAAAAACCGCCCTGGTGAAATCAAAAACTAAACAGGTTGTACAATAAAAGAAAAACGTCATAGCTAAAATTACTAAGCGTAACACCAAAAAAAGACAACTCTCTCAGTAACCTGAACAGACAAATAAGAGGACTAATTAAATCCAAAAAAGCAAATTTTGAGGTAAAGACAGCATCCCAAGCATAGGACAACCATAAGGTAATTTCAGCTATGTTCAAAACCTCAAATGCAGCGCACACTGTGCTGAAC
This sequence comes from Protopterus annectens, assembly GCF_019279795.1. Taxonomy (NCBI): domain Eukaryota; kingdom Metazoa; phylum Chordata; order Ceratodontiformes; family Protopteridae; genus Protopterus; species Protopterus annectens. The sequence continues at coordinate 1,359,260,426 of NC_056744.1, read as the reverse complement.
TGTCAGTAAATGGAGTCATGCTCATGTAACCAGGAGATATAGCAAATTGTCTAAATAATAAATTCAGCTGCAACTTTACCCTCTCTCACCCCTTGCCCCCCTCCAAGAAATACCATCTAACATAATCCTACAAACAAGCAGTATGGAGCAGGTCTCTAAACCCAAGAACAGAGTTTCAGTGCACCCCAGTAATACACTAGGATGCCTCATAAATAACCTGAAATATGACCTGTCAGGGCCACTGGTGTCAACCACAGCCTCCACACAGGCTGCAACAGGGGCAGATGATATCCCAGGAATTACAGACCCATTAGTCTAACTAGTCTCATATGCAAAGTAATGGAAATGATTAACAATGACATAGGAAACATTCAGACATCTGACCCAACCAAGTTTGGTTTTGTCAAAGGTAGGGCATGATTTAAAGTGTTGGACAAATTTCTTTATTACTCATTTTGTTTTTGTCTGAGGTTTAATAACAGTAACTTTTGAGTTAATTTAACAGTAATAGCCATTTACACTGTTACCATTTTATTGTAACAGTGTTTCATTCTTGGCCAAAATTGTATTGAAATAGTTTATTAGTGTACTGGGAATTGTTTTAGCAAGCAATTATGTATTTTACAGTTTGGATGGATATGCCATTTGTTATTTTAAGCTACTTATTTTATTTTATTTATTTTACATTTGTTGACGGGGCTAGTCTAACTGGATAATTGTCCATTTTCAGTAGAGGCCCAGGGAGAAAAGCTCCGATGAACACAACAGAATTAACAAAGGTTAAAGTATACAATAAAATAAACACAAGTAGGTTACAATAAAATAGTAGTAGCAAATATTTCAAACTACACTGTGTAGTACATAATGACTATGTACAGAATTTAGGACATAATATTCAGAATAAGTAAATAATTAAAACGTTACAGTATTTTTACAGTTCCTGCTTTCATTTATGCTAAACAACATTGACTAGTAAGAAAGTAGAAACTAGGACGTATTAGAACAGGGGTTAAATTTTAGTCAGGGTTACTGCAAGGGCATAACCAGTGCGTTCTATGGAATAATTTGAGTTTTTGTTTGAAAAGGGGTAGGGATGGAAGTGAAGCAAGTTCACTAGGTAGAAGGTTACAGTTTTTGCCAGCTGTGTTTGAGAACAGAGAGTCACCTGCCATGTTGTTGGACTTACTTATGCTAACTAGTAGTTTATTTGATGAGTGTAAGGTATTAAGATTTTTATAGGGGGTTATGAGGTTCGAGAGTATTGGAGTTTTGTTAGGTTGATTGGGCAATTGTAAGTTGGTTGAATTGAAGCTGATTCTGTAGTTCAAGCCATCCTAGTTGTTTTAGGTTCTGACAGTGATGGGTTCTGACGGGATTTCCAGTGGCAAATCGGGCAATGTTATTATAAGCGCTAGCTAGTTTGAGCAGGTTGTTTTTTGTTAGGTTTGTGTAGATTGGTGAGGCATAGAGCAGTGTAGAGATTAGATGAGTGTGGGCAATAGTACTTCCAGCTGTAGAAGTAAGGAAGGGTTTGATCCTATATAGGGAGCCCATTTTTCTGTTAACTGTTTTTACAGTGTTATTAATATGAGTGTCGAAGTTAAGGTTATCTGTTGTAATTCCTAGGAGTTTGGTGGTAGAGTCAGGAGAAATGAGGGTACCATTTTTAGAGATGACTGAGAAGTCTACTGGGGTGGATTACGGGTAGGAGTAAAGAGCAGGAGTTTTGTTTTTTGGGGATTCAAGAGGAGATGACGTTTTAAGAACCATGTCTCTACTGTGTTAAACACCTTCTGAGTTAGGGATTGCAGTTCATAGGAAGAATTGGCTGTACAGATTGCATATTGTATACAGGTAGCTTGAGGAATAGCTAGATGCAGATCATTGATAAAAAACTGAGAACAGTAGAGGACCTAGAATTGAGCCCTGGGGAACACCCAGGGTGACTGACAGGTGGGAAGATAGATTATTCTCCCAAAGCACTGCCTGCTGCCTATTGCTGAGGTAGGAAGTAAACCATTATATAGCTAGTGTATCAAGAGAAAGTGATTTGAGATTGTTTATAAGCAAAGGGTGGTTTACCATGTCGAAAGCTTTTGAAAGAGCAATAAAGAGAGCTGAAGAGAGAATATTACTATTACGGTATCTGTTAACAGAATCAATGAACGATAAAAGGGCGGTAGTGGTACTATGGAATGGCCTAAAACCATGCTGGGTATTGGCTAGTATGCCGTGCTGAATTAAATTGTTTAGTAGCTGATGATGAATGCATCTTTCCATGATTTTAGCTAAAGGGGATAATAAGGCTATAGGACGATGGAGTATTCATTTGAGTTCTCACCTTTATGTAGGGGGATAATGTGAGAAATTTTCCACATGGCTGGTATGGTTCCCTCATTAATGGTTCTGTTTATTAGTATAGATATAGGATAGGCTACAGATGTAGCTGCTTTTTGCAGATATTCAGCTGGGATATGGTTAGCAGATGGAGTACAAGGGTTCAGTTTTCGGATGAGTTTGTAAATAAAATTAGTAGAGATGGGTTGCAATTGGAATGTAGGAATATTGGGGATAGGAAAGCTAAAGTTATCAGGGGATAGCTGGCTGGCCAGAGATTGTATGGCCACAGTAAAGAAGGTATTGAAGGCGTTAGCGGTTTCCGTGGGGTTCTCATTGTTAGCGTCTGCTGGGGTTGGTGTACTAGAGTGAGTAGGAGTCTATTGACACTTGCCCAGAATCTCTGTGGATTATTTTGGTGGGTTTGCTGTATTTTACAGTAGAAGTCTTTTTTTATCTGAAAGTATTGCTTTTTTTGTCATATTTCTCAGCTGTCTAAATACTTGTTGATCTGCTGGATTTTTAGTACTTCACCACCTAGCCCAGGTTTTATTTCTGAGTAGGATTTTTTGCCTGGTTTCTTTAGAGAGCCAAGGTGCTGGTTTTGAGTTACTTCTGATGGTACGCTTAGGTGCATGTTGGTCAAGGATAGTTAAGAATCTAGAGTTAAAGTATTTGATAGCCTCTTCATTACTTGAGTAATAGTATCTGATGTAAGTGCTTAGGAAATGAACACTATAATAAACTTAAACTTACATAAATATATTTTATTTTTAGTTTTCTGTTTTTTCTGACATCAGCATCATAAAACCTTTTTTCAAATATGCTGCCATTTATATAGACAATATTATAATACATTCTGATATTTGGAACTCTCATCCAGACTGTTAATACCTCCAAAAGCAAATTATTCATAACAGAAATAAAATAGGTACAGTGCATGATCCTGACATTGGGTTACTAGCCGAAATCAAAATGGTCTTTCAGTTATTTTAGTATTTACCTACAAACCTATAATAATTAGGGTATGGGAGAGGTAGATGAATTGTTAGGTCCACGAAAGGACTAGAAGCACTGAACAAATGACTTGTTCCAGGCATTAAGAGACAAGAAAGGGCATTCTTGGAGAAGCTGGCTAGCATCAGATGCCTGTATCCCATTTTCATTAAGTGTGCAATCTTGGGATTAAGGCTTTTGGCTTAATCTGATAACATTTTTTTGCGCGTAAGCAAGTAAATTAGAGGAAATCAAATGTAATGCAGAGTTTTCCTTTGCCGAATGTTCAGCATAAGTTGAGAGGTATGCAGAGCTATATGTACATTTGGTAGTTTTGTTTCCATGCAGACAAGCTGATGATAGGGGGAAGCAATACAAACAACAGTATGTTTTCTAAGGGTAAAGATTAATGTTTTCTGAAAGCATAAGCATTTTTTCACATTTTGAAGGAAAATGACGACAAGAACAGACAGCAATTAGTGTAAGTAGGAGCACAGACTATAGTTAATGTCCCAGCATGAAAAACCTTAAAGATAGGTTAATTTATTCCTGTGTGTACAACTGTCAATTTGGAACAATGGTTCCTATCAGGAGAGTTCAACTTCATTACTGAAAATGTACATGGTTTCAAGTGTTTGTTTTAAGTTAATAGATTATGGGGGTATGTTTGTGTTTTTGTTAAAACAAAAATGTTTGTAAAATGTGATATAGGTTCAAATGGAAATGACAAAAAGCAACTAAATAAGAGATAAACCTTTCAAATATTACTGGGTGCATGTAACACAAATGCTGGAAATAAATATGTAAAAAAGCTGTCATATGTAACTGGTGGGAATAATAACTTCTTATCATAATGACTATACTAAACATACTTTGGAACATGAATGGCCTCACATGTATAAACAAGAAAGTAAAAGTATTGAATTATATTAAGGAAAGTAGACTGCAAACAGCAATGCTACAAGCGACACATTTGAAAAAAAATTAGCATGTGAATTTGTAAAAGAACGGATTCCAGGGTGGATATTCAGCAGAATCAGGGAAAAGGAAAAGGGGAGTACTTGTAGCAATTGCTAGAGGGGCTCCAACAGTGACAGAGGAGGAGAAAAAAGACAGTAATGGTAGAGTTGTGCAAGTACAAAGCTACTAGCAAGGAAGAGGATTATGCAGGCATGTATCTATATTCAACCTAAAACTGCTTTTATGAAGCTTAAGAAAATTTGGGAAGAAATAATCATCTTTCAACATTGATATTACTTAAAGGTAGAGACTGGAACTTGATTTGCAACAGTGAGGATGTATCTGGGGTATCTAGAAATGAAAATGCAACAAAACGGTACATTTCTGAAGAAATTTATGAAAGTATCTGATCTGGAGGACGTGAATTCATTAGTAGGAACTCTGAGATAATTTACATATTATTTCCCAAAGTACAGTAGCTTGGTTAGATGAGACAGAAATTATATTTCACTGGAACGTGTGCATTTAATGGAAAGCTTTGACTCAAAGCAAATAACTATTTCAGATCATACATCAATAACCACTAAGATAAAATACAGGGTAATGAAGTAAAATTAAGTTATTGGTACTTCCACACCTACCTGTTAAAACAGACGAATTTAAGGAATGGGTAGTGGAAATTATTCAAGAACTATTAGAGGAGTCAGAAACTTTTTTAGAAGCTAGAACTAGTGAGTGGGATAAAATGAAAGTGAAGTTTAAAAACAGGGTAGAAACAGAGATATGATTAAGCAGTAAAGTACAGTTTTGTACCTACCATAAATGTAGATGTCCGAACTGGATAGCATCTGCAGTCATAACAACTGGGTTGTCCTGTCGTCAGGCAGCCCTTCAGTCGGCCGGATTCCAAAGTCCGGGTCCGGCTTCGGCTGATGTCGCACTTCACCCGACGTCATCTCTGTTGGTCTTCGGTATAAAAGCATCAGCCGACGCCATTTTCCTCAGTGTTTCTTGCCCCAGATGCCAGTAGCCCTCTTGAAGGCTAAAATTTGGATAGATGCCAATGTTTCCAAAAAGATAGAGGTAAACACAAAAATAAGCGTGTATGTACATATATACAAACAAATACACCATAAAAGACTCCCCCCCACCAGCTAGCTATTAGGAGGGTAAACACCCTAGGAGTACCACAGAGGGGAAGGAGGGAGGGTAATCCTGACTGCAGATGCTATCCAGTTCGGACATCTACATTTATGGTAGGTACAAAACTGTACTATGTCCTTCATGGATGCATCTGCAGTCATAACAACTGGGTAGAATACCATAGCCAACTAGGGGAGGAGGATAAAAGTAGATTATGGTGTGTTTAGGATCCCTTGCAGTACAGCAGTGGCAAACCCTGCTCGGGATCTGGCAAATTATAATGCTTGGCAAATGTATGCACGGAGGTCCAAGTAGCCGCCTCAATAATGTCTTTGGTTGCCACTCCTCGTAAGAAGGCTGTGGTAGTGGCTGTTGCCCTTGTTGAATGAGGTCTTATGTTCTGTGGAATTGGTTTTCCATGGAAGGAGTAACAGAATCGTATGCAATTTCCTATCCATTTGGAGATTGTCTGTTTGGAAATAGCTTTTCCTTCCCTTCCTGTTGCATAGGCTACAAAAAGTTGGTCAGTCTTTCTGCTATTTTTTGTTCTGTCCAAGTAGTAGCGTAGCTGTCTATGTACATCCAAGGTATGCAGTATTCTTTCCCTCTGTTTTGTGGGTTGGGAAAGAAGGTAGGTAGGTGGATTGCCTGGTTTAAAGACACTCTGGATACCACCTTAGGCATAAATGTAGGATTAGTCCTCATGGACACTCTATCTTGGTGGAAGATTAGGAAGGGTTGCACTGCCATTAAGGCCTGTAGTTCTGAAACCCTCCTTGCTGAAGTAATTGCCAGTAGGAAAGCAGTTTTCCATGACAGGTGTTGTAGGTCTGCTGTTGCTGCTGGTTCAAAGGGTGATAGTGTCAACTTTTCTAGCACAAAGTTTAAGTCCCAAGCTGGTAATGGTGGTTTCCTTGGAGGTTTTACATTCTTGATTCCTCTGAGGAACTGCCTGAGCAAAGGGTGCTAAAAACAGGTGGATCAAAGCTGTATTCTGCTGAAATAGCTGATGCATGTATCTTGATGGAGGAGTAGGACAGGCCTGAATGAAGAAGTTCGCCAGATACTCCAGAATGTTAGGCATATCTATGTTTGACACATCTTTTCCTCTTTCCGTACTCCAAATGACAAACCTTTTCCATTTTCCAGCATAGTTCCTTCTTGTTGAAGGTCTGCGTGCTTCAAGAATAATGTCTTTAACTCTTTGGGAAAGTTCTGGATTAGCTGCTGCTATGTGATGTTCCATGCAGTCAGTTGCAGCGTTTTAGGTTTGGATGTATGATGCTGTAGTTGTTCTGAGTTAACATCAAAGGCATCAGGGGCATTGGCCACATATTGTTCCGAGACATGCTCCTCAGCAGTGGGTACCAGTGTTGTCTTGGCCAGTTTGGAGCTATCAGGATTATCCTTGGACGTTCTTCCTTGATTTTTAGTAGTACTTTGTGTATCAAGGGAAGAGGTGGGAATGCATATGCTGTTAGGCCTTTCCAGCTGAAGGAGAGCGAATCCACTTTTCATGCTAGTGGGTGGAATGTCCTTGTGCAGAACTTTTTGACCTGGTGATTGAGAGGTGATGCGAATAGATCTATCTGAGGCATTCCCCATTTCTTTGAGATGGTCTTGAAGATGTCCGGGTGCAGCTTCCATTCGTGGGCATCCGATGTGGTTCTGCTTAATATGTCTGCTAGAGTATTTTCTTTTCCCGGTACAAATATTGCCTGTAACTGGATGTTGTAGCTGAGTGCCAGGGTCCACAGCTCCAAAGTCATTCTGCATAGGGGGTATGAATGAGTGCCTCCTTGTTTGTTGATGTACTACATGACTGTGGTGTTGTCTGTCCTTATCATCAACTGGCCCTCTTGGAGAAATGGTTTGAACTTTTGGATTGCCAGTTTTACTGCCAGCATTTCTTTTAGGTTGATGTGCAGGTGAAGTTGATCCTGTGTCCACAATCCTTGCACGCATTTGTCCAGCATGTGGGCCCCCCATCCTAGGTCTGAAGCGTCTGTTGTGATGGTCTGGCTTGCTTGACATCTGCGAAAGGGTAGGCCTGGGTTTGACTGACATGCCTGAGCCCACCATAGGAACTCCTGCTTTAAGCATGGAATTAGTGGGATTTCTGTTTCTAGGCTGTGTCTGTGTTGGGACCATAAATTCTTTAGGTACCACTGTAGTTTTCTCATATGTAGTCTGGCAAATAGGACCAAGATTATGCATGATGCCATGAAGCCCAAGGCCTGCAGTACTTTTCTTGCTGTTAACTTGTTCAGTTTTGTTAGTGCCAAGAAGTAAAGCGGGAGTTCTTTTTGTTTTTCTGTAGTCAGGAATGCCATTTGTTTTACTGTGTCCAATTCAGCCCAAGAATGTCCTTGTTTGGGATGGTATCAGCCTTGACTTTTGTAAATTGACTGTGTATCCCAGTGCTTGCAGCAAGTAAATGACCCTTTGTAAATCTGTTGTCAGCTTGCTTTTGTTGTCCCTTGTAGCAGGCAGTCGTCCAGGTATGGGTAAATTTGAATTCCCTGTAGTCTGCAATGGCGATTACTGATGCCAGGCATTTTGTGAATACTCTGGGCGCAGTAGATAAGCCAAAGGGCAATGCTGAGAATTGATAGTGCTCTGATCCTGCAAGAAATCTGAGGTATCTTCTGCAGATTGGTCGAATGGGGACGTGCAGGTATGCCTCCTTGAGATCTAGAGTTACCAGCCAAGACTCCTTGCCCAGCATGGGAAGAAGTTGCTGTAGGGTCAGCATTTTGAATTTTGGGACAATGATGTATGTATTTAAGGTGGACAGGTCGAGAATTGGTCTCCAACTTTTTTCCTTTCTTGGAACTAGGAATAGTCTGGAGTAGAACCCCTTTCCTTGCTCTGCTGTTGGCACTCTTTCCACAGCTCTCATGTTTGCTAACTCCATTATCTGTTGTAGTGCCTCTGTTTTTTGATTTGGAGGTAGATTTGGCATTCCTCTTTTGACTGGTAAAGTGTGGAAGTGAAACCGGTAACCTTGATCTATGGTTTGTAAAATCCACTTGTCTTTTGTTATGTAGTGCCAGTTCTTTGAAAATAAGGTTAACTTTCCGCCTAGAGGAGCAGCTATTTGTTCCCTGGTAGGCGGATTTAGGGTTAAGTCACTGTGGTTGTGCTGATGTAGTGGCAGTGGTTGTGTCTGTGCCTCTGTTGTTACCTTGCCACTGTCGTCCTCTGTAGGCACCTCCTCTGGATTGGTTTCTGCCTCTGGAGCGTCTATTCCTGCCCCTTTGAAATTTTGTGGAGTCAGGAAAGGACCAATTTTGGCAGGCCAGTTCCTGCTAAACCTTGGGGTTGAACCTGCAAGAAATCTTTAACCGTTTGAACAGATTTTGCCTTTTCTTCCATTTTCTTCATAACCTGCTGGGCAGGTGTACCAAACAAACTTGTCTTATCCATAGGAGCATCTAGCAACTTAGCTTTAACATGATCCGGTAAAGCTTGCTCCTTTAGCCATGCATGCCTTCTTATCACTGTGCCAGTCATGGCTGATCTAAATGAAGCCTCCAGTGCATCATAGCCACATTTTAAGGAATGGTTGCTAACCTGTTGTATGTTATTTACCATTTCTAATACATATTTCTTATCAAGAGATTCATCAGTGGTTAGTTTTTTAGTTAACTGATCAAGCATAAACTCTTGGTATTGTATCATGTGAAACTGACAGTTTAAAGCTCTAGCTGAGAGAGTAGCTGAAGTGTAGACCTTTTACCCCATCTGTCTAATGACCTTGCTTCCCTTTCAGAAGGAATAGGGTTTTTAGCTATGGTCGCGACTACTGCCTTGGGACCCTGGGATATAGTTTTGGGGTCTGCAAGTGGGGCCTTGTAAAGGTGGTGATGAGTATCTGGCACCCTGTAAAATCTGTCTGGTTTGGCAGGGGCTGGGGTAAAGAATCTGGAGCGGAGCAGACATCATTGAAAGCATCATCCACCACAGAGAGAACAGGAGGTATAGCTAAGGGCCTGTGCTGTGGGAGGTGCAGAAAGGTCCTAAGTCTTTTTCTGGAGTCTGAAAAATCCTGTTGCTGCCATTGGAACTGCTCTCGCATGGCATGTAAGGTTTCCCCAAAGGAGAATTCTTCTGGTGGGGAAGCAGCTGGAATGGATTCTTCAGCATCAGAATCTTCAAAATTGGAGAAAGGAGCCTCTGGCTGGTCAGTTATGTCTGATTAGTCAGCAGAATCATCAGAGGACACTGGCTCAGGGGCTCTGCCCTGGGTCTCTTCTCTGGGGCTGAGAGGCCCTGTCTGGGTGAGATTGAGATCCTCTAATTAATGAAATTAAATCTTCTGCCAAAGTAAGCATTTGAGAACTAGAAGAGGGCCTGGTTGTGTGGGGTTTAACAGGCACTGTCTTAGTAGTCTTGGCTGCTTTAGCCCTGGCGAAGGCCTTAATGGACATGGCTGCTGGAGGCCTAGCAGCACCACGTGCTGGGGTAGAGACATCCAAGGGAATGGTGTCTGATAAGTCAGTGGTAACCACCGTAGTGGATAAAATTTCTGAGGCCGATTCAAGAGTGGTAGCAGGGGCCTCAGTTGTAGAAATAGGTTCAGCTGTACTTTGATCAGTTTTCTCGGTTTCGGCCGAAACCGAGACACTCGCGGTTTGCCTAACCATGGTTTCGGCCGAAACCGCGGACGCAGTGTCGGTCTTTATCTTTGCGTTTTTTGGTAGATTGGGTAGTCGGAGGATCCGACGGCATAATGTACGCAAAATCAGAACCGAAAAACTGTTCTGCAAACTCCGACCGGCGCCTAAGCGTTCGTCGGTTGACAGAAGCACAGGCGAACAGGCTGCTATGTCGTGGGCTGGGCCTAAACAAGGCAGACAATAAGAGTGGAAATCTTTATGAGGTATTTGTTTCCCACAGGTTAAACAATTATTAACTTTTCTGACATCGGCTGAGGCAAGAAAGAGTCCCCAACGGGGTACTTGGCTTTAGAAGTCTTCGAAGTAGTATTCGGTAGAAGTAATCTCTGGCTCCGACCGACCGGCACTTGCGTACAGCTTCTGCTTGGCCGCGGCAAGAAAGACTGAGGAAAATGGTGTCGGCTGATGCTTTTATACCCGAAGACCAACAGAGATGACATCGGGTGAAGTGCGACATCAGCCGAAGCCGGACCCGGACTTTGGAATCCGGCCGACTGAAGGGCTGCCTGACGACAGGACAACCCAGTTGTTATGACTGCAGATGCATCCATGAAGGACATCAAGTATTATTTAGAGGGGCTGACAAAGGTTAAAGTATTGCAAAATAAGGGGAATCTCACAGAACAAGACCAGGCACAACTGCAGAGTGCTAAAGGGAAAATAAGAGAGTATCTGGATAATATGTACAAGTTTAGAAATATTGCTGTTATGCAACTGTTTTTTGATTATAGCTCCAGAGCATAAAAACTCTTAGAACAATGACTTGGGAAGAGAAAGTAGAATGAGCTGTTGCCAAATTAGGAAGCCTATAACAAGAAAAATAACTAGAGATCCTGTAGAGGCATTAGACATATTTCGGAAAATGTATGTAAACCTGTATAAATCAGATGAATGAGTAAATCAAGAAAAAGTACAAATGTAAATATTTATGGAAGACTTGAGTATGCCAAGGTTAAATGCAAGTCTCAAAAATGAACAGTTATAGGAGGAGATGAGATAAAAATGTTGATTTGTAATCAATCTGCAGAAAAGTCTCCAGGAATAGATGGTATTCCAGTGGAAGTTTGGATGCTTGGAGGGAAGAAAGTGATCTGAAAGGTATTGTTTAACTATATTCTCAAAGGAGAGAAGTACCAACATCCCGGAAGAAGAAAGCTGTGGTGGCTGTAATACCTAAAGACAGTTAAGATCCATTAGACCAAACTTCATACAGGCCCATTTCAATATTAAACCATGATTATAAAATGTTTATGTCCATAACAGCTAAAAGAATGGCAAATATTTTGCCAAAATTGAACAATATAGATCAATGTGGTTTTGTGGAGGGGAAGAAAACATTAGAAGAACAATGATGAACAAGATGGAAGCAGAATATAAGAAAATATAACTACAACAGAGAAACCATTTGACTGAGTAAGCTGGGACTTTACGAGCATAGCAGTGGAAGCATTTGCATTACCGGATACATCATTCTTATTAACCATATTATTGTAAGAAGAATCAGAGGCAAAAATTAAAGGGTGGTTCCTTTCTGATAAGTTGTGTCTGAAAAGAGGATGTAGGCATGGGTGTCCTCTTTTCCCCTTTATTTATATTACATTTAAAGTCACTGGCAAAGAAAATAAGGGACTCAGAAATTCAAGGATATCATTGGAACGGTAATCCAAAAAAGTTGGCTTTACTTGCAAATTATATTATTCTGTACCTTAATAAACCAGGAAAAGACATCTCAAGGCTATGGAAGTTTTGGGGGATATAAAATTAATGCAGGCAAAACAAAGGCTATATTTTGAAACTATGTACCCACACAGGAATTGATTCAGCAATACCCATATTTATGGGGACATGATAAAATGAAGTATTTAAGAGTATGGGTTAAAAAGGTTTCTGTTATGGCAGCTAAGAATATGTGGGAAGAGATTAAACAAAACATAATGCAAAAAACTGAGAAACTGGAATCCCTTGTTTATTGATATGTATATCAAGATACAAGCAATGAAAATGTTTTACTTCTATTATATATATATATATATATATATATATATATATATATATAGAGGTCAGGCATATTTTTATCAACAAGAGAAGAAGTTGTGGACGGTAATTAACAGAGCTGAAAGATTTTATCTGGGAGGGGAAGAGAGCAAGGATCAAGTGGGACAAGTTGATCCATACATTAGAACAAGGTGGTTTGGGATTTCCTGATCTGAAGGGATATTCTAGAGCAACACAGCTAAGGCTCATATACACAATACAAACAGAAAGCTAGACTTCAAAGTGGAAAGGGATGATGAAGCAATGGGAAATTCAAGAAATAAGGAGAGAGTGGGATACTGGGTGCAGATCCTTAAGGAGAATAATAGCCATGTAGAATAGTATTCTAAGAACTAACCAATGCAAAAACGGAGAAAGGAAATTCCACTGATAGGAAAAACTGCAATTAAGGGTCCAGACAACAGAAGGCAGGAATTTACTGGAGAAAACTGGCAAAGGAACCAAGGTACTGGATGGAAAGGTAACAGAATGCGAAGTGAGCCAGAAGACATTTCGACCACAGGCTAGACAATGACTTAACTATCAGGAACTGATAAGCAAATTGAAAGATTTACTCTGGAAGAGATTTTATTTGAATCTAGAACAGAAGCTGCCATTAAAACATGGATAATTAGTAAGGCATATAGAAATAAATCAGATGAGGTTAGGTAAGAGAGACTGGATAAGCAATTCACATGTAAACAATCAGGAGACATATGTATGTCTCCCAAATATGCAAAAAAGTCTAGAAGATTTAGGATTTTTGCTTGGAAGTGTTTGTAAGTATTTTATAATTATTCCTCAAACAGACTCCAAATAATTTTTCCACAGGTGGATGGCAAATCCTGGAGGTGTGAAGGGGAAGAAAAAGATAACTAGAAACATAGTTTTAGAATGTACTACGTTGGCAGACTTTGAAAATTCCCATCAGAGTACTCTGTCAGAAATATTGGGTGAGCAAATGGGTGCAACTAAAGAAATTTATTTTTTTTTGAGCTGGGATACAGGATCTGAACTGCCCAGACATAGTAAGGCCTTGTTAAGTTTAATTCTGGTGGCTGCCAAAAAAGCAATTACTAAAAAATGGAAATCAAAGTCTAAACTAACTGTATTTGAAGCAGTGAATACTGTAACTGAGATAAAAGAAACTGAAGTGGATCTTTAGAAAAGGGTAGGGCAAGCTACAAAGAAAAAGTGGAAATTGATGGAATAATACATGCAGAATAATGTTTTGGAGGAGAAGTCATGTTTAAAGGAAGGCAGGAATTAATAAATTTATGTTATGTTGGATTGATGATAATTGTATAAAAGCATGTATGAGATGTATAACATCTGTAACTGTGAACATGTTAACACGGTTTGTTATATTTTTATATAAATGTATATTTGCTCATATCTTGAGTGATAATTCAATAAATGTGTTAAAAAAAGGATATCAGGACGACCTCACATCACAGCACACTAGTTAACAGAACTTGTTTAAAACAAATTCATGTGCATGGTAGTGGTGTTTTATTACTGAGTTTGATCTATCTCATAATTTTGCCATACACTTCATTTCAGCATTTTGCATCTGAAAAGCTTAGCTTTATATTGGACTATTTAAAATGATACATATACAGCTCTTTAAACATATGAAAACTGGAGAATAGTCCATGATATATGATAATCTTATGTAGACATACAAATGCTAATTGAGAGTTAATAAGAAGTTATGTACCTACCATAACGTTCCATGTTAGTTGTCTTCTCTCGCCTTCTTTCTTGCTTGATGGGTTCGGAGCCGATCCCTCGGCTCCGACTCGGCACTTGCTTTAGCTCGAGAACTCCTTTTACCAGCTCGAGGCAGCCCCATATCCCATGATGCAAGGCAGGAAGTACCCAGATCTCGTTTGTTGACAAAGGGCAATAACACCAAGCATAAACAATACTTCCCAAGGAAGAAGAAACTTACAAATGGAAAAAGGACCAGGTCTGAATGGTCTTTAGCATTATAGTTTCTTATACAAGGTCTGTCCAGGCCAGGGGGAAGGAGGGAGGGTCAGAAAGAAGGCGAGAAGACAACTAACATGGAGCGTTATGGTAGGTACATAACTTCTTAATGTTAAGTTGTCAATCTCGCCTTCATTCTTGCTTGATGGGACCGCGTCCCTAGCACCTCTATCCTGGGTGGCTCAATGGAACAAACTCTTGAGGACTGTAGAGCCAAAACTGGCTCTGTCCCTGGAGGCCAAGTCCAATTTGTAATGGGAAACAAAAGTGTGAGGAGTGGCCCAAGTGGCCGCTGCACAAATAGTGTCTAAAGGCAGTCTAGCTTGAAAAGCTGTAGAAGTAGCTAAACTCCTAGTTGAATGTGCTTTAGGCTTTGAGCACAGCTGTTTTCCCCTGATCGTATAAATTTCAGTGATGACCGAAGAAAGCCATCTGGACAAAGTCACTTTAGAAACAGGAAGGCCTTTTTTATTATCCGCATAGGAAACAAAAAGTTGATCAGATTTTCTAAATTTTTTTGTTCTGTCCAAATAATATCTAAGCTGACGGTGGACATCAAGATAATGTAGCTTTTGTTCAGCTCTATCTGAATAGTTGGGAAAAAATACAGGGAGATCAATAGATTGATTTAGATTGTTTTTTGAAGCGACCTTAGGTAAAAAGGATGGATTAGTTCTCAAAGATACTCGGTCTTTGTGAAAAATCAAATAGGGGGGTCGAACCGAAAGAGCATGAAGTTCAGACACCCTCCTGGCAGATGTAATAGCCACTAGGAATAAAGTTTTCCAAGAAAGATATTTCAGGGAACAAGAAATAGCTGGCTCGAAGGGGGGAAGAATCAAGGATGTCAGCACTAAATTTAAATCCCACTGAGGGGGAGGATTCCTGATTGGAGGCTTTAGTAGGAAAATTCCTTTCAAAAAGGCCCTGCAGAGTCTATGGGACATAATATTATGATCTGCTATCCCGACATGAAAATTAGAAATAGCAGCCAACTGAACTCTGACTGTGGAAGAAGAGGAGCCTGCATGGAAAATCTCTGCTAAGAAGTCCAGAACTGCCTGAACAGGGGCAGTAAAAGGATCAATATTTTGGGCCTTAGCCCAATAAGAGAAACGTTTCCATTTGCTTGTGTAAATCCTCCTAGTAGAGGATTTTAGTGAAGCAACTATGATATCTCTAACTGGGTTAGAGATCAAAGGAAGCCTGGCTAAGGAAGGAAGTGGAGCAACCATGCTGTGAGGTTGAGAGAAGGAATTGACCGGTGCAGCTGACCGGATTGGTGAATCAGTAGATCTGGCACTGGGTCCAGATGCCACGGCTGCACCAAAAGGTGACGATGGAGGAACGGGAACCAAACTTGTCGAGGCCAGTAAGGGGCAATGAGAATCAATTTGGCTCTCAAAACGGTAGCTTTCTGGATCACCTGTGGGATCAGAGGAAATGGAGGGAAGGCATAAAGAAGTCCCTGGGGCCAATCCTGGGTCAGAGCGTCTCTGGGGGGATGGCCTGATAGAGGAAGAGGCAGAAGAAGTCTGGACATTTGCTGTTTTGGGGAGTAGCAAAAGATCGCAACATGGACGACCCCATTCCAGAAAAATCTCTTCCGCTATGGATTGCTTGAGAGACCACTCGTGAGGCATGAGAATAGCTCTGCTCAATCTGTCCGCTATAATGTTGGTTTTCCCAGGGATATGCGTTGCTACCAGAAACCGATGAGAGGAGATCGCCCATTGCCATAGTCTGAGCGCTTCGACACAAGGGGTAGGACTTGGTTCCGCCCTGTTTGTTGATATACCAAACTACAGACATGTTGTCTGTGTGGACTGCAATTGTCCCTACGGAAGAAAGTCGTTGAGGGCTTGCAACGTTAAAAGCACTGCTCTCATCTCCAGGACATTTATGTGCAGATGGTACTCGAGCGGTTGCCACGTCCCATGAACCATCCTGCCCTGATAATGACCCCCACCCGATCAGGGAGGCATCCGTGGTGACAGTGGCTATCGGGGACGGAGGTACAAAGCACCTGCCTTGGTGAACCTGAGACGATGTGATCCACCAAGCAAGATGTTCTTTGCATGTTTGTGTCACCAGAATCTGGTGACGCATTGGAAGTTGCTGGTATGACCACTGTGTGAACAGCATCCACTGAAGGAGGCGCATGTAGAATCGAGCCAGGGAAGAAGAGTGATGGCCGCAGCCATAAGACCTAATACCTTTAGAACCATTCTGGCCTGTACCTTTTGCTGGCCAGAATGATCCTGACATGAGTCTGAATGTCTGAAACTCTTTGTTCTGTAAGGGTAGCTGACATCCGAACAGTGTTTAAGTTTAGCCTATGAAGGTAATAGACTGGCAGGCGATAAGGATGACTTTTCGTAGTTGACTGAGATGCCCAAATGAGAACAAAGGTCTATTGTGTAATCCCTGGCTTGTATAAGCTGATGCCTGGTGGTGGCTGACAGGAGCCAGTCGTCGAGATCTGAAACACCTGGAATCCTTGGCGTCTCAGGTGAGCCGTGACCACTGCCATGCATTTGGTGAACACTCTGGGGGCTGTAGTGAGACCAAAGGGCAGGGCTCTGAACTGGAAATGACTGGACCCCAGCCAGCGGAGAAATCTCCTGGGCGTCTGTGAATTTTGATGTGATAGTGCATCCTGAAGATCTATTGAGCACATCCAGTTGTCCTTCTGTAAGAAGGGCAGAATTGACTGAAGAGTGACCATTCGAATCTTGTCTTCCTGACAGACTTGTTGAGTCTGCTGAGATCCAATATTGGTCTCCAGTCTCCCGTCTTTTGGGGACCAAAAAGAACCTTGAGTAGATTCCGGCTCTGAATGGTCTATTGTGACTGGCTGAATGGCTCTTTTGCAGTAGTTTTGCGATCTCTAACTCTGCAATGTCCCTTAGACCGGGTGGCACATCTGGAAGGGAACTTGAGGGAAGGACTTTCCTCGAAAGGAATTATGTAACCCTTGGATATGATCGACTGTACCCATCTGTCTTGAGTGAGGGAATGCCAGGCTTCTGGGTACAGTGATAATCTTCCCGACTGCCTCCAAGGAGGGACAGCCGAGCAACACCTCAGGGATGCTGAAAGGGCTTTTCAGGAAGAGACTCCCTGTTGCCCTGATTCTTGGACCCCTCTGCCTCTAGAGCGGCGTCTGTTGTTGTTACCCCTCTGCCTCTAGGGGTAAACTGACCACGTGAATCCGGCGTGACTCCTTGGGATTTCTGAACCATCTTCCCACCCTTCTGTCCTTTGGGATAAGGCCTAGAAGGGTGGAAAAACGGACTCCAACAGCAGAAAGAGTCTTGCCGTCCTGCTCACATCTGGTCAAGGTTTCCTTCACCTGAGGGCCAAACAAAGCTGACCCATCAAAGGGAGAATTTGTGAAGGGCGCCTTAAAGGGATCCATAAAATCACATAGCCGCATCCAGGCTTGGCGTCTAAGAGCCACACCTGTGCCTGCGGCTCTACTGCTCCATCAGCAGCATAAGATATTAGCCGCATGGAGGAGTTAGTAATGGAATTGAGGGTTCCTAGCTGCGAAGCAATCTTTTCTTGGGCCCCTGCAGCTGTAGGATCCTGAACTACTTCTCCCAGCTCCTTCAGGATATCTCTCTGGAGTCTGGTGAAGTGACAAAGATAATTCAGCGAGCATAGCAAAGGTCGCTGAGGAAAACATCCGCTTGCATACCTATCCATGGTCCTAGAGTCCTTATTAGGAGGATGGACGGGCACGGAAGAATCTGCAAGTTCCTTTTGGTGGCCGCAGCCACCACCATGGCATCAGCGGGACACCTTTGTAAGGAATTGTTTGTCACTAGGGGCAGTTATAAATTTAGAAGGCCTCCTAGGGACTGGCTCTACAGAGTCAGGAGCTGTCCACGCCTTCGTGCTATAACCTGCATAAGGGGTCGAAGGCGGAGACACCCAGGGGGTGGAGGCCCCAGATCCAAACGCCTCTAGGTATACTGACTCATCCTCAGAGGGATTGTTGGAGGCCAGTTTCCCCTCTGTTTCAGAAGTTCTAGGATGTCTGAGAAGGAGACATCCTCAGAGGGATCTAGGGGATCCCTCTGACTCATCAAAGTCAGTATCCGAAGTGACAGACTCAGGGGAGTCTACATGCTTCCTCTTACAAGTCCTCTTCCTAGGAGGATCTCCCGAAACATCAGGAGAATCCTCGGAAGAGGGGGAAATTCCCAATGGGGAAACCTGAGGCGGAGGATCTCTGGGTCCTGTAGCAAGAGAAGTGGCAGAGATGTCAACAGGTACAATAGAGGGAGGAGCTACGGGAAGAGACTGCTGACTGATACCAGTGGCCAGTACACTCTTCATCACCTCGAATGCTCCCCTCCCAGGCAGGTCCGAGAGACCCCGCTCCGAAGAGCTAGGAACTCCAGGGGCCACCGAGAGGGAAGTCTCCGAGGCAGATGTCGGAGCCGAGCTCACCAAGGCCGAGGCTCCAAGGGGAAGGCGGGTTGGGACAAGGGTCCGATGCCACTCACCCCTCGGAGGAGACCATGGAAGCCCGACCACGAATCCCTCTAAGGAAGAGGAGATAAGAGTAGGGGCTGAAGGAACAGAAGGGGTATCTGCCCTCCAGCCGTAGCAGTAACCCTGCCCGAAGACTCCAACTCCAAACTCTGGGGTAGAGTTGAAGGAGGAACTGTAACGGGGTGTGGACCAACAGTGCGTCTGCTGAGACGGACTGTGTAGCATTTGGGCCAGTACCTGTGACTTGAGCAATCTACTGACCACTCTCTCTAGGTCATGGTCTGACAACCTGGATGACCTTGAAGATCGGCTCCGATGGCTCCGCTCCGATAGAAGAGGGAGGCGGGCGAAGTATCGGCTCCAAGGAAGGAGACCTCGACCTCTTCCTGGAATGGGTCATCGGAGCCGATGTTATTGATGCTGTCGGCACCGATTTCTCGGAGCCGGCAGAAGCTCGATGTATCGGCTCCAGCGAGCCGATACAGCCAAATAGCGGTGTCGGAGCCGATCGGAGCCGACACCGATGCCTGTGCCACATGGGTGTCGGAACCGATCGGAGCCGACACCGCAGTCCGTGCCACGTGGGTGTCGGAGCCGGTCGGAACCGACACCACAGTGGTCAAAGCAGATTCGGCACCGATAGCCATCGGCGCCGAAGGCTTAGTAGATCCAGAATCGGCTCCAGCCGGAGCCGATCTCGACTCTATACAAGTCGGAGCCGAGACCACAGGCTTAGGAACAGAAGCCTGGGTCTTGGCAGATTTTGTTGACTTTTGTGGGGCCGACTTAGCCGGAGAGCCCTCCGGCTTAAGAAGACCCCTCAGAATCAACTTATTCCTTCTCTCCTGCAGGACTCTCTGGCTGAAGGAGTGACAAATAGCACAGGAGTCCTGCAGGTGAAGAGGGCCTAAACAGTACAGGCAAGAAGTGTGACCGTCTGTCAGAGACATCTTCTGACAGCACGAGTCACACTTCTTAAAACCTGAAACCCTCTCTTTAGACATGGTGCCCAAAAACAGACACACACCAGTCCAATTAAATTAAATAAATCCCAAAGGGGATTTAGTAAAATAAACCAACACACACACCTAACAGGGGATGGGAAAGGAATTAACTGACTAAAAAATTTAAAAGAGACAGGGATTTCTGTCAGAAAAGTTAAGTTTAAAGTTAAACTATCAAAATAAAAGGTTTTAAACTAAAAGGGGCTTAAATGTCACAAAGTGAATTACTTACCAGGAGCTGGTAAAGAAGACCTCCCAAGCGGCGCAAGCGAGATCTAGGTACTTCCTGCCTTGCATCATGGGATATGGGGCTGCCTCGAGCTGGTAAAAGGAGTTCTCGAGCTAAAGCAAGTGCCGAGTCGGAGCCGAGGGATCGGCTCCGAACCCATCAAGCAAGAATGAAGGCGAGATTGACAACTTAACATTTTCTGGTTTACTACCTCCTGTCAATGTAGGGGAATGCCTGGCAATCAAGTGGGTGCTCCACTCACTAAAACATCTTCATGCCTGTAACTTTACATTGGTCACAGTCCATGCCACCCTAATATTGCTACGTAAACAATAAAAAGGGAATCTGAAACTCTTGTAGGTGGGAACTATCCTTACAATAATTTACGCTCACAGTGCAGTTATGGCTCAACTCATCACAATGCAGATGGGCACCAGAAACTGAGCATGTCACACTGGGGGAAGCAATGCAACAATAGTGGTAATTCTTGCCATATAACATGTCAAATATAATGCAATAAAATTGGTGTACGTAAAGTATTTTTGTAAAAAGTGAAAGTCTTGTCAATTTACATCTAGAAACTGCGTTGTACATTTTGTGTTTAGTAAACACTTTGTTTCCTTTAGTAGCAGGCAAGAACTTCTTCTTTCATTAACTAGAAAGGTTCCAACTAATGTTTTTAAAAAGCAATCAGTTTATTAGTGTGATGTATAAAAAGGAGAGATACAACAGTAGCAATCACAGAAGTTACCCTCTTAACATAGTGTCAGTATGGGCCTACAACAGCAGGTATGAACAGTGTACTGCATCACAAACCAGATAAGTCGGAACAACCTGAAGTAGCCTGAAGATTTTCTACTAGGAATCCGCACAGAAGGAAGCAGACTAAAACCATATTGAAACTGAAGCAGAACTGTTATAAGAGACTGTAACATTTTTGTAGTTTTACCTGTGCTAAAGACGTAATTGCACCATTATTTTCTTCCTGTTTAATAAAAGCATATTATTTTATGAACTAGTTGCCTGTATTGCCATACTCAATACAATACTACATAAACTGATAACTTTGCAGGATTTACTGCAACAAATGAGGAGAGTTGCTCAACCGTATACACAATAACAACTCTTTCTGAAGTGATGTATCCCCTAATAAAACACCTAAAATGTCTGTAAATAGCTAGCAAATGGATGAGATACTCTTATTTCAATTTGGTAATTTGGATAAATACCAGCAAACTGGACTGATTCACAACCACAGCTGAGAACATTCTCTGACATAAAAAAAAGAACAATTAAGGTTGCTCATTCACTGCAAGAGACTATGTCGAATGCCTTGCATGGAAGTCTGAAATTTGTGTCCCTAAGGTGATAGCTGCTTGAAAAAATATTTGTCAGGAAAGGTGTTTAACATGCACTATATTCACCTATATGCTATGATCAGTGTTTACATTAAGTCATCATTCAGTACTGGATGCTTTGGTCAAGTGTATAAAGTATATTAAATACTACTTTTATATATTTTATGAAGGACTTTTATGTTAGTATTATTCATCAGTAGTGGAAGAGCCGGTTTTTCACCTTGAAGTGAGATACATTAGATTATTCTAAACTTATTTTACTTTGATTTTTAATGGTAGATACTATGATCGCCATACATTTATCACCTAATGACAATCTATGGCGACAATAGCTCTTCTATATGTATTATTGCTTGCTAACATTAAGAGTGCAATTTTCTTTTAATATAATATGAAGAAATGTTTATAGTTAGTTGTCGATGTCATAATATGCTATGTTATGGGGCCAGAAGTAACAGGGGTGTGTTTACACAGCAGCTCTGAGACATGATTTTACCTGTGTTCTCATTCACCCAATACTGATCTTGTAACAAGTTTTGATTAGGGGAAACTGTACTGCATTCTAAATAGTTGCAGAAATACTATACATCTATTGGCAGTACGAATTGTGCTTTTAATTCTTAGTTTGGATAAATTTAAAAGAATTTTAACTATTACATTGTGAAGAATCTGAAGAAGGGCGGAAGCCAACCAAAAGCACTCATTTTTTATCATTATTTATTTTATGTGCATAGCTGAGGTGATCGCGCTGGTTGTTTGTTGGATATTTTAAATATATATATATATATATATATATATATATATATATATATATATACACACACACACACACACACACACATATACGTGCCGTGCATTTTTATATGTAAAACCACTGAAAGTATGAAAGTGTAGAAGTCTAGAGGGTGACCCGAGATCTGGAAACATGCACAGAAGATTTCCTGGAGTACAACTGCATATATAGACAGATACACAGATAAATAGGTAGCAAGTAGAGACTTTTTAATCTGTTAACATTGATAAAGTTTTGTAAAAAATGTGATATTGAGATGCATGTACCTTTAAATGCTTTCAGGATACATAACAATGTACTTTCCACAGCAATTTACAAATCAGACGGATTTACCAGTTACCTCAGTATAAAAAACAGCAGCCTGAAAGGCTAAGTAAAGGAAGGCAGTTCCTCAGTGAGGTAATAGTGTGAAGTGCTAAAAGGAAGACCTGGAAGCACAGATTGACAGACTGCCCCATCTGGGGGCTAATTGCTGTGTCATAATTGGTCAACTGTGGTCAATGAAAAGAGCTGATCTTGGAGCTGAGAGTGGAACTTAGGATCAAACTGTGAGAGCCAGTTTCCAAATAAGTTGCTCTCAGAGTAAGTGACTTACTTCATTGTAAGGTTTATCCTTAAACAGGCTTGCTACACAGACGAGATTCCAAAAGACCTACTCTCAGCCTGCATTCTATGTAACTGGTCTCTTGAACTGAAAGCAAGTCTTTTGGAATCAAGTCCTGACAGTACCTGAGCTAGGAGCCTAGTGTGGGGCCTAGGAGAGAGGCCTGCTGGTTGTGGGACAGGCTGTATCACGACAATTATTATACAGACTGGTGGATTACTGTGAAACTACTGTTTAGGTTGTGTTTTGCAAAACCAAAGAGCCACTATTTGAGTTTAAAAGTTAAATAAACATGACTTCTTTTGTACATGCCCTAATTCATGATGCTTCCTAGATCCTGCACCAGTGGAGTAACCAGCAGGCATTTCAGGTGCAAGCCTATGCCTGAAATCCAACACTATAGCTTGCCACTAACTGATTGTGATGCATCTTGTTTACTAACAGAGAGAGAAAAAAAGTACAGTTGGGTACACTTACCATAAATGTAGATGTTCCAGTGTATTCACTGTTGCAGTCATCACACTTGGGTTATCTGCCTGCGGGTAGCCCTCAGTCGGCCCAAATACCAAAGTCTTGGGATTTCTGCATCGGATGCTGTCGCCTCATCCATGACGTCAGGTCGTCAGGGGTATAAAACATGTAGCTGATGCCATTACATCAGTTTTTCTTGCCCCAGATGTCAGGAGCCCTCAAAATAGGAAGCAATCAAATGGTGTGGAACACCTCCAGTAAAAAGTAAATACCATTTCCATAAGATATGGTCAAAAAAGAAGATAGGGAGAAAGTATAGAAAGTCAGGGGGCTGGAGGGAGGGTAACCAGGACTGCAACAGTGAATACACTCGAACATCTACATTTATAGTAAGTGTACACAACTGTACTATGTTCTTCGTGTTTCACTGTTGCAGTGATCAACTTGGGTTGATTCCCAAAGCTGAGGAAGGGTGGAGGCAGTCAAGAAGTAGTAGGGCTGGCTAGCAGGCCTTGTAAGACTGCTGTGGCAAATCCAGCTCTGGATTTAGAAAAGATAGGTAAGTGGTAATGCTTGGTGAAGGTGTGTACAGAACTCCAGCTTCCAGCTTCCAGGATGTCCCTGGTAGGGACTCCCCTGAGAAAAGCTGCAGAGGTTGAGGTAGTCCTAGTAGAATGAGGCCTGATCCCCTGTGGGGCAGGTTTTCCACGGTGTTTGTAGCAGAAATGGATGTAGTGTGCTACCCATTTAGAAATGGTTTGTTTTGAAATGGCCTTGCCCTCTGCCCCTGTAGCAAAGCAGACTAGCAGTTGGTCAGATTTTCTGAAAGGTTTAGTCCTGTCAAGGTAGAACCTCAGCTGTCTGTGCATGTCCAAGGAGTGCTGAATCCTTTCCCCTTTATTCTGAGGATTAGGAAAAAAGGTTGGCAAATGGACACTGAATACCACCTTGGGCATAAAAAGTACAGTTGTGTGCCTACCATAAATGTAGATGTTCGAGTGTATTCACTGTTGCAGTCATTACTCTTGGGTTATCCTGCTGGCAGGCTACCCGTAGTCGGCCTGAGTTCCAAAGTCTAGGTCCGGCGTCGGTTGCTATCGCCTCTTCCCTGACATTAGTGCGCCAGGTGTATAAAAGATGCAGCCAACGCCATTTTCTTCAGTTTTTCTTGCCCCAGATGTCAGATGCCCCAAATAGGTAGGCTGTAAAATATATATCAAAAAGAAATGCAAACACAAAAATAACATTTTCTTCATCTACAAGCAAATACACCAAAAAGGTTGCCTAGGATAGAGAAGTGCAGATAAGGCCCAGCAAAGAGAAGGGGGATGGTGGGTGGGTAACCTGGACTGCAACAGTGAATACACTCGAACATCTACATTTATGGTAGGTACACAACTGTACTATGTTCATCGTGTTTCACTGTTGCAGTCATTACTCTTGGGTTGAATCCCAAAGCTAAGGAAGGGTGGCTGGGCTAAATAGGATTAGGAGAGGCTATGAGACCCTGCAGAACTGCAGTGGCGAAGCCTGCTCTGGACTTAGAGAGGTAAGTGGTTGTGCTATGTAAAGGTGTGCACTGAACTCCAAGTTGCAGCCTCTAAGATTTCTTTGGTTGGTACTCCCCTGAGAAAGGCTGCTGAAGTGGCTGCTGCTCTGGTGGAATGAGGCCTAACGCCCTTAGGCAGTGATTTGCCATGTTGAGAATAGCAGAAACGGATGTAATGGCCTATCCATTTAGAAATAGTCTGTTTTGAGATAGCCTTTCCTTGTGATCCTGCAGCATATGATATTAGAAGTTGCTCAGTCTTTCTGAAAGCTTTAGTTATGTCCAAGTAGAAGCATAACTGCCTGTGTATATCCAAAGAATGCAGAATTTTCTCCCCCTTGTTCTGTGGATTTGGATAAAAGGAAGGCAAGTGAATGGTTTGACTTGAGGGCCACACTGGACACCACCTTAGGCATAAATGTAGGGTTTGTCCTCAGAGAAACCCTGTCTGGATGAAAAACGATGAAAGGTTCCCACAGCCATGAGTGTTTGTAACTCCGAGACTCGTCTTGCAGAAGTAATGGCTAAGAGCAGAGCTGTTTTCCAGGATAAGAATTTAATATCCGCTGTTGATGCTGGCTCGAAAGGAGGCAGTGTGAGTTTTTCCAAAATGAAATTGAGGTCCCAGGGCGGAATTGGTGCTCTCCTTGGAGGCCTAATGTTTTTTGTCCCTCTGAGGTACTGCCTTATTAAAGGGTGAGAAAAGATAGGTGGTTCCGTACTGTAATGTACAGAAATGGCAGAGGCATGAATCTTAATTGATGAGAAAGAAAGGCCTTTGTTCAGCATCTCAGTCAGGTATTGTAAAATCTGAGGAATGTTTGGTACAGACGTGTCAATGCCTTGTTCCTGGTTCCAAGCACAGAATTTCTTCCATTTTTCTGCATAAGACTTTCTGGTACTGGGCCTCCTGGCCTCCAAGATAACATCCATAACTGCTTTTGAAAGGGGAGTGTTCATTATGGCTACATTATCCACCATGCTGCCAGATTTAAGGTCCTGAGTTGGCTGTGCAGGATCTGATTGTTTTGTTGGGTCAGCAAGTGAGAAGTCTGAGGCAATATCCATGCTGGGCCTCGAGACAAGCTCTGCAGAATTGGATACCAGTGCTGGCGTGGCCAGTCTGGTGCAATCAGAATCATTTTTGGCTTCTCTTGTCTGACCTTTAGGAGAACTCTGGGAAGGAGAGGTAGTGGGGGGAAAAGCATATACTGTTAGATTTTTCCAGCTGAATGATAGGGCATCCACTTTCCATGCCTGCTTGTGGTAAGTCCTTGTGCAAAATCTCTGCAATTCACAGTTGTGAGGGGAGGCAAATAGATCCATGTCTGGGCATCCCCATTTCCTTGTTATCCTGAAAACGTGTGGATACAGTTTCCATTCGTGAGGATCCATGAGGTTTCTGCTTAGTTCGTCTGCCAGAGTATTTGTTTTTCCTGGCAGGAATTGAGCTTGCAGGTGAAGTTGAAAGGCCAATGCTGTGTCCCATAAGGTCATTGCTTGTCTGCAGAGGGGGTAGGAATGAGTACCTCCCTGCTTGTTTATGTACCACATGACCGTAGTGTTGTCTGTCTTTATTAGTAATTGTCCTGGATGAAGCAGGTCCTTGAAAGCTGTCAGGGCATTTTGAACAGCTAGCATCTCTTCTTGATTGATGTGAAGATGCATCTGATTTGCAGGCCATGTGCCCTGAATACATTTTCCTGCCATATGTGCCCCCCAGGCATAATCTGATGCATCCATTGTCAGTGTCTGTCTGGCTGTGGGTAATCTGAATGGCAGACCCCTGTTGTGGTGACAGGCTTCAGCCCACCATCGAAACTCCTGTTGTAGGCAGGGAATGAGTGAAATTACTGTCTCCAGGCTGTGGCAATGCTGAGTCCAAACACTTTTCAGATACCATTGTAGTTTCCTCATATGCAGTCTGGCATATGGAATTAGTAGAATGCAGGATGCCATGAAACCAAAGGCCTGCAGGATTTTCCTTGCAGATAAGTGGGGTTTTGTTGCCAATTTCTTGAAGTAAGTAGTCAGTTGTTTTTGCTTGCCTGGCGTGATATAAGCCATCTGGGCAGTTGTATTTAAGCTTGCGCCCAGGAATATTATCTCTTGAGAGGGCACTAGTTTTGATTTATTTTCGTTTACTGTGTACCCTAGGCCAATTAGTAATCTTTTTACAAACGCCAGATGCTTTAGAAGAGTGTCTTTGTTCTCTGCTTGAATTAGGCAGTCGTCCAAGTAGGGATAAATTTGAATTCCTTTTTGTCTGCAAAACACAATTACTGGTGCCAGGCATTTTATAAAGACCCTGGGCGCAGTAGATAAGCCAAAGGGCAGTGCAGAGAATTGGTAATGCATTGAGCCAGCTATGAATCTGAGGTATCTTCTGCAAGATTGTCTGATTGGGACATGCAGGTATGCCTCTTTTAGGTCCAAAGTTACTAGCCAAGCCCTTTTTCCCAGCATGGGCAGTAGCTGCTGAAGAGTCAACATCCTGAATTTTGGAACTTCCAGAAACGTATTTAGTATAAATAGGTCCAGAATTGGTCTCCAGGTTTTGTCCTTCCTGGGCACTAGAAAATATCTAGAGTAAAATCCTTGCCCTTGCTCTTGTTGTGGTACTTGCTGAATGGCCCTCATGTCCATGAGGGCTGTAATTTGTGTTTGTGCCTCTGCCCACTGATTGTGTGGCAGGTCTGGCATGCCCTTTGACCTTGGTAGGGTGTGGAAATGGAACCTGTAGCCTTGGGACACTATGTTGAGAACCCATTTGTCTTGGGTAACCATTTGCCAATTTGATGAAAAAAGTGCCAGTTTTCCCCCTAACGGGGCTGTCAAAAGGGAACTGCTTGGAGCTGGAAGAGGAAAGTCATTGGGACTGTTTCCTGTAAGGTTGTGATTTGTCTTCTCCGCTTTTGGAGGTAGGAGCACCCCATTGTTTAGGCCTGTATGAGCCTTGGGGCTGAGATCTGCCTCTAGGACGCCTGTATCTGCCTCTTTGTAGTCTGCCTGAGACTGGAAAGGACCAATTATTAGAAGGCCAGTTCCTGCTAAACCTGGGTGGCTGTACCTGTAAGAAATCCTTGACTGTCTGCATGGATTTTGCTTTATCCTCCATTTTTTCAACACCTCTTCTGCTTTAGTACCAAACAAAGTATCATGCTGTAATGGTGCATCTAATAATTTTGCTTTAACATGATCAGGCAGATTTTGTTCCTTTAACCAAGCATGCCTTCTAATAACAGAACCTGTAACAGCGGCCCTGCAAGAGGCCTCCAGTGAATCATAACCACATTGCAAAGTATGCTTTCCCACTTGTTCAGTTGCATGCAATAAATCCTGCAATTCCTTGTTCTCAGAACCTTCAGTATTTGTCAACATTTTCTGTTTAAGAAGTGACAGTAAATATTGCTGATATTTAAGCATATGAAACTGACAATTTAAAGCCCTTACAGCCAGAGTGGCAGAAGTGTATACTTTTTTCCCCCATCTGTCTAGAGCCCTAGAATCCCTATTAGAGGGGACATGGTTGTTCGCAGTAGCAGCCTTAACCCCCTTGGGACCCTGAGATATAGTTTCTGGGTCAGCAGTGGGGTTTTTATATAGGAATTTATGAGAATCCGGGACCCTGTAGTATCTATCTGGCTTAGCAGGTGCAGGGGGTAAAGTGTCAGGGGATAGTCCGGACTCTGAAAATACATCATCTACAATGTCTAAAACAGGAGGAATGGCAAGGGGTCTCTGCCGAGGAAGAAGCAGGAAGTCTCTGAGCCTTTTCTTAGACTCAGAATAATCTTGGCTCTCCCAGTGGAAATGCTCCCTCATAGTATGCAGTGTTTCCTCAAAGGAATAGTCCTCAGGAGGAGAGGCTGAGGGAATGGATTCTTCAGCATCAGAATCCTCATAGGGAAGCATGGAAAAATCCTGTTCAGAAGAGGAATCATCTGATCAGGAGTCATACTCTGTCTCTTGCCTAGGCCTCTTATCAGGAGGGGGATGGGAGCCCCTGATTAAAGTAATTAGGTCTTCGGCCATTTTGAGCATCTGTTTTTTAGGCGTGGAAGTCTGAGTAGGAGAATGCTGTACTTGTTTCTTTGTCTTTAGAGCTTCTTTAGTCTTTGTCTTTGAAGCTGAGGATGGCTTAATATATATAGTTGTGTGGGTCTGAAGACATCCTCAGAAGCCGATGCCTGCTCAGTGGCTCCAGACCCATCTGAGGGATTGATTTCTGCGTGTCCAATACCTTGAGTTTCCAGAGGCCCAGTCGGCTCCACGTGGGAGTCGGAAGCGGCCTGTGGCTCTGAGGTAGCGGGGGCCAGGGGCTGCGAAAGTGCCTCACTGAGAACCAGCGAACCGGCGACTGGCCTAGAAGAGGCTTCGTCATCGGTTTTGACCTCGGATGCCTATCCTTGTCCTTGCGTTTTTTGTAAACTCCAGTTGTCGGCTGTTCCGCCAGCATTATATAATTAAATTTCCGGCCAAAGTAATGAAATGCAAAATCGAACCGACGCTTGATAGTGCGTTGGTTGAATCTAGTGCAAAACTGACAGCTAGCAACATTGTGATCAGGGCCTAGGCAAGGAATACAGTAAGAGTGAAAATCCTTATGAGGTATTTGATTCCCACAAGAAATACAATTGTTAACTTTTTCTGACATCGGTCTGGAGCAAGAAAAAAGTTTCCCCAACGGGGTACTTAGCTTTAATGAAGACTTCGGTTCTGAAATTCAGCTTTGAAAATCTCAGGAGTCGGCTGACCGGCACCTGCAAACTGCTTTTGCTTCAGGCACCACGTGGCAAGAAAGACTGAAGAAAATGGCGTCGGCTGCATCTTTTATACCCCTGGCGCACTGACGTCAGGGAAGAGGCGACAGCAACCGACGCTGGACCTAGACTTTGGAACTCAGGCCGACTCCTGGTAGCCTGCCAGCAGGATAACCCAAGAGTAATGACTGCAACAGTGAAACACGATGAACATCATGTGTTAGTCCTGAGGGAAACCCTGTCCGCATGGAAGATAATGAAGGGTTCCACAGCCATAAAGGCCTGTAACTCGGACACTCTTCTTGCTGAAGTAATGGCTAGTAGTAAGGCTTTTTTCAAAGAGAGGAATTTTAACTCTGCTGTAGCAGCAGGCTCAAAAGGGGGAAGCATGAGCTTCTCTAGTACAAAGTTAAGGTCCCAGGCAGGAGTAGGAGCTCTACTAGTGGGTCTTAAATTGTTAGCACCTCTCAGGAACTGTTTGATCAGAGGGTGAGAGAAGAGGGGTGCCTCAGTATTGTAATGAGCTGAGATGGCAGAGGCATGAATATTAATTGATGTGAAGGATAGGCCTTTGTGGAGCAGCTCTGCTAGTTAATCTAGGATTTGAGACAAGGAGGGCATTGTGTCCTTCCCTTCAGACTGGCTCCAAGAACAGTATCTATTCCACTTTTCTGAATAGGATTTCCTAGTACTGGGCCTGCTGGCCTCAAGGATAACATCCAGCACCTGCATGCTGAGGGTTGCTGGTGATGTATTCAGGGAATAAGCCAGGCTGCCAGGTACAGAGTTTGCAGCTGAGGATGCAAAATCTGTCCCTCCTGCTGGGACAGCAGAGAGGGGATCTGCTGTCAGACTGTGTAGGAGTGGGTACCAGTGCTGGCGTAGCCAGTCTGATGCAATAAGAATTGTCCTTGGCCAGTCTGGTACAATAAGAATTGTCCTTGGCCTGTCCTGTTTGATCATGAGGAGTACTTTTGGAAGGAGGGGGCAGAGTGGGAAAGGCAGAGATTGAGAGGCTTTCCCATGTGAAGGACAGGGCATCCACTTTCCAAGCTTGGCTGTGGGGAATTTTGGTGCAAAATTTGTTTAGTTGATGGTTTTGGGGGGGCGCAAAGAGGTCCACCTCTGGTTCCCCCACCTGTGTATTAGAAGTTTGAATGAGCTTGGTTCCAGTTTCCACTCGTGTGGGTCCATTAGATTTCTGCTTAAGTCATCTGCCAATGAATTTTGTTTGCCTGGCAGGAATTGAGTTTGCAGGTGCACTTGGTTGCTTAAGGCTGTGTTCCACAGAGTCATGGCTAACCTGCAGAGTGGTAGGAGTGAGTTCCCCCCTGCTTGTTTATGTACCACATAAATGTGGTGTTGTCTGCCTTTATCAGGAGTTATCCTGGCAGGATAAGATATTTGACACCCACGTTGCCAAAGTGGTTAGAAAAACATTCTACCTTGCACACCTCATCATGAAGGGATTCACATCCAGATCCAAGGATGTCATTGTATATATTCCTCCCTCATCAGACACATGATTGAGTACAATGCCCCATTTGGTATGTACCTCACCCGGCATTTGCAACAGCTGGAGAGGCCACAAAAGTACCTCACCAAGAGGATCAAGGGTCTCCAACATATGTCTTATTCTGCCAGACTAAAGAAACTTCAGCTCTATTCAGTAGCATACCACCTGCTCAGAGGTGCTCTCTGCCTGGCGTACAAGGCCATGTCCAATCAGGATCTGATGGACATGCTCCACCTCAAAAATCCAAATCCATCAGGACCACGAGCTAAAGACTTAAACCTCGCATTATAAATAGGACATGCTGGAGGGATAGATTCATAACCCAGAGGCTTCCCATGCTTTGGAACAAGATCCCAGTTCGTATTAGGCAGAGCCCCTCACTGACTCTCTTCAAGAGAAATCTTGATGAGTGGATGGGAGATCGTAAGTTTACCCCAGGGGTCACATCTGTGTCACTGCTAGACAGGGGCACAGTAAACTAATTCTATTATATAAGGGGACCTTCATTGTGTCATTACTAGACAGAGGCACAGTATTCTAAATTTATTCTGTACATTTTTGTACCACTTCATGGGGTGGCAAAAGCCACATCACTATGGCTAGGCTTACAAATGCCCCAGG
Source organism: Protopterus annectens (assembly GCF_019279795.1). Classification (NCBI taxonomy): domain Eukaryota; kingdom Metazoa; phylum Chordata; order Ceratodontiformes; family Protopteridae; genus Protopterus; species Protopterus annectens. The sequence continues at coordinate 1,359,228,868 of NC_056744.1, read as the reverse complement.
GCAGATAGCCCAGTACTATACTATGAAAAGTACAGTTTTCTACCTACCATAAATGCAGATGTCCGATAGGTATGTAACTGCAGTCCTTACATATGGGTTGTCCTGCCTCAGGCAGCCCTTCGGTCGGCCGGATTCCAAAGTCTGGGTCCGGCGTCGGCTGATGTCGCTCTCTCCCCGACGGCAGAGCGCCTGGGGTATAAAAGCGTCAGCCGACACCATCTTCTTCAGTGTTTCTTGCCCCAGATGCCAGGTGCCCTCTAAGGAAGGCTAAATTTTGAAAATAGAGAAAAATTCCAGACAAGTACAATAACATAAAAACAAATACACCATAAAAGATTACCCCAGGTAGCTAAAATGAGGAGTAGAAACCCAAAAGAATACCACGGAGGGGTAGGTGGGAGGGTAAACCTGACTGCAGTTGCATACCTATCAGACATCTACATTTATGGTAGGTACAAAACTGTACTATGTCCTTCAAGGATGCAACTTCAGTCCTTACATATGGGTTGAATACCATAGCCAACCTGGGGGTGGTAGGCACTAAGACAAAGATGGTGTAGCTAAAAGGCCCTGCAGGACCGCAGAAGCAAACCCTGCTCTGGATTTGGAATATAAAGGCAGGTTGTAATGTTTGGAAAATGTATGCACGGAGCTCCATGTAGCAGCTTCTAAAATGTCCTTTGTTGCCACTCCTCTTAAAAATGCTGTGGAGGTGGCTGTAGCTCTGGTGGAATGTGGCCTGATGTCAGCTGGCACAGTTTTTCCATGAAGAGTAGCAGAATCGAATGCAATTTCCAATCCATTTAGAGATTGTCTGTTTGGAAATTGCTTTTCCCTGCAATCCAGCAGCGTAAGCTACAAAAAGCTGGTCAGATTTTCTGTAAGACTTTGTTCTGTCCAAGTAGTAGCGCAACTGTCTGTGAATGTCCAAGGTGTGCAGAAGTCTTTCTCCTTTATTTTGAGGATTGGGAAAGAAAGTAGGCAGGTGAATAGCTTGATTCAGGGACACCCTGGATACCACCTTTGGCATGAATGACGGATTGGTTCTCAAAGAAACTCTGTCTTGATGAAAAATGAGAAATGGTTGTATTGCCATAAGGGCCTGTAGCTCAGAGACTCTTCTTTCTGAGTTTACTGCCAGAAGGAAAGCTGTCTTCCAAGACAGAAATTGCAGCTCTGAAGATGCTGCTGGTTCAAAGGGAGGAAGAGTTAATTTTTCCAGCATGAAGTTGAGGTCCCATGCAGGCACTGGTGGTTTCCTTGGAGGGTTGATGTTCTTTATACCTCTTAGAAACTGTCTTAGCAATGGGTGAGAAAATACAGGCGGATCAGTGTTATATTTGGCAGATATTGCTGAAGCATGTATTTTTATGGAAGAATATGAAAGGCCATTGTGGAGCATTTCAGCCAAATATTCTAGGATCTGTGGAATGCTCATCACTGATGGGTCTTGACCCTTTTTGCTGTTCCAGATAAGAAATCTCTTCCATTTAGCTGAGTATGTTTTTCTAGTGGAAGGTCTGCGCGCCTCCAGGATGATATCTTTTACCCTTTGGGAAAGTGTTTCCTGAGGAATAGTCATGGAATCTTCCAAGCTGCCAGCTTCAATCTTTTCAAGCTGGGGTGTAGTGTCCTGTAATTGTGCTGCGTCAGAAGAAGTGGTCATTGAGGAAGGAGCCACGGATTGGTGTGTGTCAAGCTCCATAGGAGTGGGTACCAGTGTTGTCTTGGCCAGTCTGGAGCTATCAGTATGACTTTCGGTTGCTCTGTCTTGATCTTTAGTAATACCTTGGTCATCAAAGGAAGAGGTGGGAAGGCATACAGTGTTAGAGAGTTCCAACTGAAGGAGAGAGCATCCATCTTCCATGCTTGAGGATGGTATGTCCTTGTGCAAAACTTTTTCAGATGGTGATTGAGGTGGGAGGCAAAAAGATCTATGTCCAGCCTTACCCACGCTTGAGTTAATTGTAAGAAAATGTCTGGATGCAACATCCATTCGTGTGGATCCATGATGTTTCTGCTTAGGCTGTCCGCCAGAACATTGTTTTCCCTGGTACAAACTGGGATTGTAGCTCTATTTTCAATTGTAGGGAAATATCCCAGAGATTCATTGCCAGTCTGCAAAGAGGGTAGGAATGGGTACCTCCTTGCTTGTTTATGTACCACATAACTGTGGTATTGTCTGTCTTTATTAGTAGATGGCCCTGATGCATGAACTTTTCGAAGGCCTTGATTGCATGCATCACTGCCAGCATTTCTTTTTGGTTGATGTGCAGGTGCTGTTCTTTTTGTGTCCATTTTCCTTGAATGCATCTGCCCTCCATGTGCGCTCCCCATCCATGGTCTGAGGCGTCTGTTGTTATGGTTTGACTTGCATGAGGCTTGCTGAAAGGCAGACCTTTGTTCATCTGGCTTGCTTGAGCCCACCACAGAAATTCCTTTTAAAGGGATGGAATGAGTGGGATCAATGCTTCCAGGCTGTGGCTGTGTTGAGACCATAGACTTTTTAGATACCATTGTAGTTTCCTCATATGCAGCCTTGCATGTGGAATCAGAAGAAGATGCCATGAAACCCAGGGCCTGCAGGATTTTCCTTGCAGTCATCTGGGTGTGTGTTGCCAATTTTCTGAAGTATTCTGGTAATCATTTTTGTTTTTCCTTTGTCAGAAATGCCATCTGGGTGTTTGTATCCAGTGTGGCACCCAGGAAAGGTATTTGTTGGGATGGCACGAGACTTGACTTCTGAATATTGACTGTGTATCCCAAGGCCTGCAGTAGGTGAATGACATAGTCCATGTTTTTTAACAAGGCTTGTTGGCTGTCCGCTTGTATAAGGCAGTCGTCCAGGTAAGGGTATATTTGTATCCCCTGAAGTCTGCAATGTGCAATTACTGATGCCAGGCATTTCGTGAACACTCTGGGTGCAGTAGATAAGCCAAAGGGCAATGCTGAGAATTGATAATGCTCGGAGCCTGCAAGAAATCTGAGGTATTTTCTGCAACTTTGTCTGATTGGGACATGCAGGTATGCCTCCTTGAGGTCCAGAGTTACCAGCCAAGACCCCTTGCCCAGCATGGGAAGGAGTTGCTGTAAAGTCAGCATTTTGAATTTTGGCACAATAAGGTAAGTATTCAGTGCGGACAAGTCCAGAATGGGTCTCCATTGGTTTTCTTTTCGTGGAACAAGGAACAGTCTTGAATAAAATCCTTGGCCTTGTTCTGCAGAACGAACCTTTTCTATTGCTCTTATTTGAAGTAGGTTTGTTATTTGTTTGAGTGCCTCTGCCCTTTGATTTGGTGGCAGGTTTGGCCTGCCATGCCTCGTTGGTAGTGTATGAAAATGGAATCTGTATCCTTTGTCTATTATGTCCAGTATCCATTTGTCCTTTGTAATATTGTGCCAATTAATTTTCCGCCCAAAGGTGCTTCTAATTGAGCCCTGGACGGCGGAGCCAAAGTCAAGTCATTGAGATTGTCCCTGCGGAGTAGTGGAAGGTCCCGCCCCACCTCTCTGGGTCGGAGGCTGCCATTGACGTCCTCTGTAGGAGCCTCGAGTTTGCCCTCTACCTCTGCCATGTCTGTTTTTGCCTCTTTGAAATTTGTCTGTGTCTGGAAAGGACCAATGCTTAGAAGGCCAATTCCTGCTGAATCTTGGAGGCTGTACTTGGAGGAAATCTTTGACTGTTTGCACTGATTTTGCCTTTTCCTCTATTTTCTTTAAAACCTCTTGTGCAGTAGCACCAAATAGCTTATGTTTCTCTAGTGGTGCGTCCAAAAGCTTAATTTTCACATGGTCTGGCAATGTTTCTTCCTTTAGCCATGCATGTCTGCGTATGACCGCACCTGTCATTGCTGCTCTACATGAAGCTTCCAATGCATCATATCCACACTGCAGGAAATGGTTGCTAACCTGCTGAGTATTATGAACCAACTCCTGTAACCCCTTCCTATCTAAAGGTTCAGGGGAAGCCAATTTCTTTTGCAATTCATCCAACATGTATTCCTGATACTGAATCATATGAAATTGACAATTTAAAGCTCGCATAGAAAGGTGGAAGATGTGTATACTTTCTTGCCCCACCTTTCTAAAGCCCTAGAATCTCTTTCCGTAGGAAGTGGATTTTTAGCAGTAGTGGAGGAAACCCCTTTAGGCACCTGGGAAATAGTTTCAGGGTCAGCAGTATGTCCCTTGTACAGAAATTGATGTGTGTCTGGGACCCTGTAGTACCTGTCTGGCTTGACAGGAGCAGGTGGGAGGGAGTCAGGGGAAACACTAGATTCTAAGTACACATCATCTAAAACATTTAAAACTGGAGGAATAGCTAAGGGTCTATACTGAGGGAGTTTTAAAAATTCCCTTAGCCTTTTCCTAGAATCTGAGTATTCTTGGCCTTGCCATTTGAAGTGTTCCCTCATGGAATGAAGCGTTTCCCCAAAGGAAAACTCTTCAGGAGGAGAAGCAGAGGGAATGGATTCCTCCGCATCAGAATCCTGGTAGGCCGAGAAGGCCTCCTCTTGGTAGTCTGAGTGTGCAGAATCACCTGAGGCCTCATCGGAGGACTGGGGATCTACCTGCTCAACCCTAGGCCTCTTGCCAGAAGGTGGCTGAGAGCCTCTCTCTGGATGTGGCTGAGAACCCCTAATTAAAGAAATAAGGTCCTCAGCTAAACTTAAAATTTGAGAACCAGAAGTGGATCTCAGAGAAACAGATCTTGGAGGGAGAGACTTAGCCTGTTTGGCAGCCTTAGCACGTGTGAAGGCCTTAATGGACATAGACAGTGGAGGCCTGGCAGCCCCACGTGCTGGAATAGTCTTTTCCACTGAAATGTTAGAAATATCCTGGGCTACGGTCTCAGAGGGGAGAACAGTAACCGGCACGGAGCTGGCCTCCGGTACCGAAGTAACCGGTGGGGTGGTGTCGTCGGTCTGTAGCGGTTGTGAAACCGGCTCAGAAGAGACAGAGACACTCGCGGTAGGCCTAAGCGTGGTGTCGGCCAAGACCACGGACCGCGATTGTCGGTCCTTTTCCTTCCTTTTTTTAGGTAAATGTGCTGTTGGAAGTTCCGACGGCATGATATAACAAAAATTTAAAATA
>NC_056744.1:1359203635-1359223274 GCF_019279795.1 Protopterus annectens | reverse complement strand
ATTATAAACATTCACAATGCATATTTTCTCATTTCAGCGTCCACTTATGAAATACGAATGAGCAAGAATCCTGTCACCTTGAGAAATAACTTCAGCAAGACAGAACAAATTAGCACATCCAGCCTTGCACCCCTTCCAGCTGGATCCCAACAAATATTTTCATTCCAACTTGAGGATGTAATAAAAAATGGAACAATCCTTTACTTTGCTGCAGTTGCTTATGATGCAGCCTTAAACAAAGCAGATATATCTAACATTGCACAAACAATGATGATTATTCCTTCAAGTAGTCCAATTGATGAGGCTGGTAATGGTGTTAACATTAATATGTTTGTTTTGATAGCATCAGGATCCTTAATTTTGGTACTGATTATTGTAAGTGCAGTTGTGTTTGGTATAAACAGCAAAAGGAAAAAAAACATCACCCCAAGCTGCATGAATGAAATAATTAAATAACAGATTTATGCTAAAGAATATATTACTTTGAAGCAGGGCCACGTTAAATTCAGACATATGTTCAACACATACCTGTAAAGAAAAAAAATCTGAATGCTTCGTTTCAGCACACATTCTTAATTCTTAGACTAATTTATCTGAATTAATGTATTACTGTTTTACATTTTAATATAATAAAATATATATCAGTCTTAAAACATTCTAATTTTACTATATAGTGTACAACGTTACTTCATTTATAAACACATTACAAATAAAACCCATGATCCCCAAAGGACATGAAGTTGACAGTATCCTTTCTTTATGGATTTGAAACCTGGATAACTTATTGGGGTTTAAAAGTACCATTGATGACACCTCCAGAAGCTATTCCCAAGTAGAAAAACTGCCACACTGATATTGGTGTTCTTGCTGAGGCCAATGTCCATCAGCACTGCAGAAATTATACCAGACATCAGTTATTCTGGACTGAGTACTGTCTTTTCCGTCTAATTTAGATTCCCAGAAAGGACTGTGTCTTTTTCACTTATTCACAGCCAAAGACTCTGTGGTGGTCATTATATTCAGTGATGGGTCTAATGGCTGATTACAGTGGCATGATGAGTTCCCTGGACCTAGATGTCATGCCCTTACTTATAAGTGGAGTAACAGAATAATTTTCTTACAACCTAAGACACGTGTTGGTCAAAAGCCAGGTTACTAGCTACAGGAGTTCCATAAAAATAGACACTGTAGTCAAGGATTTGGGGTGTTTTACTAATGAGGTAATTTTCCTGGGTGGATCATTCCCAAAAGGTTCTATTATGTATTTCTTGGCATTGAGTTTGGCATCAGTAATCTGTGTTAGACCTTCCTGTAAGATTTTAGTAACTTGCGGGTGTGTGGGGTCTATGACTGCAGTAAGCTTGCAATCATCTGCAAACTTGGTAAGTGACAGGCCCTTGAGATTTGCCTTGACTTCTGAAAAATAGATGTCAAACAGGAGCAGACCCAGCACAGAGCCCTGGGGGACACCACTGGTGACCGGCTTCTTTGTGTTGGTGATCTCTCCAACCTTAATTTCTTGGATCCTGTGTATGAGCCAGCTGGCTATCCAATGAGTTACATAGGGGTTTATGCCTAATTCCATGAGATTGTTTACAATGCTCGAGTGGTGTATTGAATCAACTTCCTTAGCTAGGTCAAGGTAGGCAATATCTATTGCCTTGGTGACCTTCTCAAAGAAGTCCACCAGGTTCAGTAGGCATGACCTACCTATGACAAAACCAAACTGGGCGAATAATACCAAAACTGAGTCGCTAAGCCCACAAGACAAAACACTGCTCCATTTAAAAGTCAAATCCACACTTTATTTTAAAAGATTAAATGCTTTTGTCCATCAGAACGCCTGGACTTCATCAGAATATGTATAAAATCAATTAAGTACACTATTTATAGCTGAAACAAACAATCAATTTTGTTACATCACACCAACATTTAAAGAAATAGCAGGGTCGCCACAACGGATCACCCGTCCGCACATGATTGGCAGTGGAGTTTTACAGTGTTGAGTTGCCAGCCCGGCACCCAACCTTCCACTGAAGGCACACACATGCATGCACTCATGCCTAGGACCAATGTAGTGTCCAATCCACCTACAGCATGTCTTTGGGTTGTGGGAGGAAACTGGAGCACCCAAGGGAAAACCACATGACCACAGGGAGGACATGCAGTCTCCGCACAGAAGGCACCCCAGCCGAGGATTGAACTGGAGGACCTCTTGCTGTGAGGCAGCAATGCTAACCGCTGCATACATCAATTCCAAAACCTGGACACTGCAATACTTAAAAGTAAAATGTGTACTAAGCCCAATATGTATACAATATAATAAATAAGTATAGATATATATATATATATATATATATATATATATATATATATATATATATATATATATTATACAGTGTATATATATATATATATATAAGTATAATAAATAAAATGATTTACAGTATTTATTGCTGTTTCTTCAAGTGTTATTCACAGCTTTTAACCTTTTTCAGGTATTAACGAATGTATTTCATTAGATTAATATTGAACAGTATATTCATCAAGCTTTAATATTTATTAGGTTTAGTATGCATTTTACTTCAATATTTTTAAGTATTGCAGTACCCAGGTTTTTGAATTGATGTATTTATTGCTATTTCTTTAAATGTTGGTGTGACGTAACAAAATTGATGGATTGTTCCAGCTATAAATAGTCTACTTAATTGATTTTATAATATTCTAATGAAGTCCAAGCATTCTGATGGACAAAAGTGCTTAATCTTTTCAAATAAAGTGTGGATTTGACTTTTAAATGGAGCAGCATTCTGTATTGTGGGCTTAGCGACTCAGTTTTGGTATTTCATTGTGTAGAGGGATGACTGCTGCAGTCTTCCATTCACAATGGTGTGAAGCCTGTGCAGAGGCTATGGTTAAAATAGTGATACCAGTTGACCCAGTAGGTTATATTTCAAGCTTTTTAGCAGGCATCCTGAGAAATTATTGGAGCCCATCAAGGCTGCATTCCTGGCCTTAGAAAGTGTATCCAAGACCTGCTCCATACTTAGAGTGGGAAGGATTATGTTAGATGGCACTTCCTGAGAGGGCAGCTGGGAGTGAGAGAAGGGTAAAGTTGATGCCCAATTTGTCAGTCAGATGATTTGCAATATCTCTGACTTCCATGAACGTAGCTCTACTTATCAACAGCTTGGCACACTGCTGTGTTCTGCCTTTGAGGTTTCAGACATAGCTAAGAAGGACTTATGTTTGTCCTTGGCCTGAGATGCCTCAGTACTCAGTAAAACAGATATAGGAGGTGAAAGACACGGTCATTAAATGATCTTTGGGGCACGATAGCCTCCATCTAACAATGGTGTGATATGAAAAGAATGCCTTCTTTCAAAATGGAAAAGTGACAGTGGAGGAAAGGAAAAGAAACACACACACACACACATGGAGACATCTGAAAAATGGTGGATGGCTCAGTAGACCCATATCCTTCATGTGTACAGCTAGTTGGGTTTTGGGTTTATTGGCCTGAGTGGACCCATGAAAACATAAAAAGTAAAAAGTCATGGGCATTCAGAAGCCATGTAGCTAAAACACAGGTATGTCCTTAAGGGGTCATGTGCACATATCCTAAGGGCCTCTACTACAGGTGGTTTAAGGTTTTAGACAATGAAGACTAAGTATTGCAAAGGCCTTCTTGCAGTTTTTACTGAATTGTTTGTGTGGGGGACCTTTTTACCCTTCAGTTTGAGTTTTATTAATACGAAGGGACTCCTTATCAGTGTTTGGTATTCTTATCTTTATGAAAGTAATTTTGATGAACATTTTTGGAGTACTTCTGTCTAGTAAGTTTAGGCCAGTGCTCAATGATGGACTCCCAAGATATCCCTTCAAAACTTACATTCTTTGCACAAAAGCTGAGGATAAGTTAAGGATGCTGGCCTTCCTCATAACGTTCATTTATTTTAGTGTGGATGATTATAACCTGTCCAGTCCCATGAATCCTAAGTCATTTGCAAAATAATTCATTGGAAGGATCACAGTCTATATTAAAAGTAATCTAAGACAAGAAATTCCATCTTTATATGTTTTATACAGTCTTTACCATACTATCATCCAAGAAGTAGTAGGAATCAAAGGGAATCACATGAAGAGGAAGAGAGTTGGTCCAGGACAAGTACATATTCTTTCTATTTTTCATATTATGCTATTATTTTAATGCATTTTCTCTTGTTAGTATCAAGCTACTGTTTTGTGTCCTTAGTCTTCCACTGTGATAGGTCTATAGTTTCAGTTTGGGAGGGTGTCCTTAACCAGTGTATTAAATCTCCATGATGACTAACAATTTTGAGCATCAAGAGTGGGGAATATTTTGTATCACTCCTTCCAGTCCTCTTGTCACTGACTGTCTTTTAAAACTCATTGGCTCCTGTCTGTCTTTTCTTCTGGGAAAACATCAGTATTCAACAAAAACAAAATGTAGCACAAACACATGATTTAGTACACTTCTTCACAGATGACAACCATAATGCACGCACCTTCTTAGATGTAGTATAATTACTTTATAACTTCTCAGATTCAGATGCATTCCTACTCTCTACTTCTCAGATTCAGATGCATTCCTACTCTCTTCCTAGAAACATCTGACATGCCAATCTACTCTAGCTAACTGCTATATCTCCTCTTCTCCAGATTGCAGACTTAGCATTAGACAAAAGCAGGAAAATAATGTCATCAGTTTTGATTTTGACAGTTCAAGAGGTATTTACACAATATTACAGTGCAGGACCACATGCAGCAATATGGATCTACAACACAATGAAACATGGTTATGTCACAGTGACAGATGATGTTTTACTACCATTACTGAAATCCAGACATAAATCAATATGTAAGCTGTCAGCACTGTATTAACACCTCTGCATCTAACAGCTGCAGAAAGCACAGGTAAAGAAATACAACCCAGAATGTGCATAACTCAGAAAGGATAGGCTATGTGACTAGCATGCGACACAAACTGCTGAACCAGGACAGAATACATAAATATGCTTTATTCCTTGTAGTGAAAAAACAGACCACACCACACAACATGTATGAGGAAGCATCAGTTAATGTTGGCAAAGCACAGTAAATGCATACACTAAGACACAAAACCAGCAGAAACAAACTCAAGAGTATCGGAGTGTTATCCAGATCCATGGTATGGTGGTCATGCAAAACACGACACATGCCTTGATCTAGCAAAACATGCAAATGCCTTAAAAAGTTCCTCCGGCAGGGTTAAAGTGTACTTTATCATATAAGTGGGCTGGAGCAAACTCTGTGCCATCCAAATAAGATAATGATCATTCAAAACATACTTGGACACTGTCCAGCCTCATGGATTGTTAACATTGCCTAGACCTACCAGTCCTTTCCCCAAGAATGGAGATTTAACTGTTATGCAGTTCCACACGTAACTCTAGATAATAATATACATAATAAAGCAGCAGAACTATGTTACTAGACACATCTGTAACACAACCACACAGTAGGTGCAGAGACATATACCCCACCCACCCACATACCCAAAGGCAGAAATAACATACAGAACAATCATCAAGCATTACATTACATACATGCAACAATGTACAGAACAAGTCCAGCAATAGTAAATTGCACATAAAAGGACTTAAGCCACATGAGCAGAGAATCATATTGATAGCAAATCCACATGGGACAGTACAAGACAACATTACTTTATGCGGCCATGCACGCCCAACTTTCTTCCAGGTGACACCAAAAATATGCAGTCCAGTTACAGTGGACAAACTCAAAAAAATAACCACTGAACTAAATTGTTTTCTAGTATCATTTGAGAAATCACACACACACACACACACACACACACACACACACACACACACACACACACACACACACAGTGAAAACAAACAGTGCTGTCAGTGACTATCATGCACACTGACACTGACATATCCCATAACTGAAATTTACGCAAAAGGTGTCCAATGACAACATACATTCCTGTGATACAAAAGCCATGTCAGTCACAATGTCATGTCAATGTAATGCCCATATTCAAACTGTGAACAGGTCCATGGCTTGCATCATGGTGACATGACTGCCATACAAAAAGAATTACATGGGCAATCACATACAATGAAAAACTGCAGATTGTAAACTGAATGAAGGACATCATGAATTACCATGATGCTTAGACTGGTTGGTAGGCCATATGGAATGGAGCCACACAGTCTATCCACATGACCTTACTGATATGTTATGACCCTCAGGTGTTCCTGCAGACCAACATGATGGGAAGAACACATGGACCCAAGGAGTCTGTACCATCCCCTTCCACACTCTTTTGTGTATGTGGGAGTGATGCAGCTATAAGATCGTACACTGACCAAAAAATTGGTGGACAGTTGGTTGCATCCACTGGGCATTTAACATATGTGTTTAATACCTATGGAGATGACCCCTCACATAGTTGTCATGAAATTATTCCAAAAGAAGTACGGCCTCATGTGAGCAATGCCCACACAGAGCATCTTAAGCTTCAGGTTTGTCCCATGTGTGAGGAATGCCAATGTTAATTCCTTAATCTCCATCTGGAATGCTGGTGTATCTACATAATGTAGGTCCAGTTCATTCTGTTGTATCTTATGCCAAGTGATTTGGCCCAAGTGAGAGACACAGCCATGTTGTCATGCATTAGGGAGTGCATCCCTGACAGTATTAATTACAGCCTTCTTGAAATCCATGAGTACATGCTGTGGCTGTAGTTCAATGCAAAACCCTCCACTAGGCCTGTTAAGTCATTAAATAAGTGGTCATATGCCACCTGACATTTTGACAACATCAAACAGTACACAAAAAGTCCAAAATGTATGGCATCAACTGTTCCAAGCTGGCCATGGATGGTGTAAAGTTGTCTGCCCACAGCTGTTCATGGGAATGTCCCACCCATAACTGACTCCATCCCAGGCAATTGATATTCCCAGTAATGGTCAGCAAACACATTGTGTAAAATTCTCCCTGTATATGCCTCAACATGAAGTTGCCCTCCCTCAGTGGTACATCCTCGGCAGTCACATAGTCCAGGCTGTGTTCTTATGTCTGGTACGCAGTATGATTTGATATAGAGACAGTTTACATGGAAATTGCTGCACTGTTTCTCCATCAGCAGTCTGTGCACGTCTTTCTGTAATTCTGGCTGGTGTGTTAGTTGTGTGTGCAGCCTCCCTATAAATATCTGCAGCAGATGTACAGCCAAAACCTCCTCTTGGAATGATGCATGGTGATCTATGACACTCCTCAACAATTCCTCACAAGCAGCTGTTGTAATTGTAATGGCACATCTATTGCAATGTTGGGGGTTCTCATCCCCACACTTGCCTAATATGACTGGCCATTACCCTCTCTTTCCATGGGGAAGTGTTACCCTTCTAGCAATAGCATTGGTTTTACTTTATGACTTGTTACCATATCACATATCATCCCTGGCAGTCTTTGTGTAGTTACATTTTCAAAACTACCACCTTCCTAGTCTGTGGACATGTTTATGTGATGACATGCTCATGTTTTACACACCCCTTACTTGTAAAGCCTCTCTGGAGGGTGAAAAATGTTCTAAATAAAACAGCCATACTAATACTGTGAGGTGTGTGTAGTGGCTCACAAACAGAATGGCTACCATTCAGTATTTTGCATGCCAAGATTTAAGGACACACAGCCAATCAGCTATGAAGGAATGGTTTCATCCTAACACTTCTGTGGCATTTACAGTGAAGACATCCCATAGTGGAACCATTTGGAGGCAATTATCTGCACTGCATGCATTGCACGTGGAAGGTTTGATCTGTGATGTGCCTATGCTGTAAGCTGCATATGGCAGCACACCACTTCCTGCTACTCTGATGTCACCCAGTTATGGTATAAAGCATCCAGCTCATTTCAGAACCACTGTATCAATGGACCAGAAGACAGACAGACTGCATAGAGAACTGTAAAAGCATGCCGTAGTGTATTCAGAATGTGACACAGTAGTACACATACACATAAGCCATATTGCTGGCAAATGTATGTTAACATTTGGCACTATTACGTACCTTAATACAGGCATGAAAGCACTGTGCAATGAGCAAAGATGTCAAAGCCATATCTCTGTGAGGTATCATATGGACAGTACAAATGAGACAAGTGAACAGAATAATGGTATGCATGTATGTTCTCAGTGAATGCGTATGTACATTTGGCATCACTATGAAAAAAAAAATTCTGTCATCTAATAGTGTCCACATATACCATGTAAAGTACACATCCTATTTGTCATTTACACTGGGACACTGTCACAAGACAATAGGGAAAATATCAATACTGGAAGTGTAGAATTGTACTTCAGCCCACCAATACAAATCTCTTTAATTATTACATTATGCAATACTACTGGGGTACTGTTACTCTTACTATAGCTGGTTTAGGCAGTGATGGTATTATGTGTGTTTCACAACATATGTCTACAACTAACCAAACTGCAATATAGAAGTGTGCAATGAAGTACCAACTGTTGATTACAATACCCACTCCTTATCCCATCCCACAGCAGCTACATGTGGCAGAAATAAGCACATTAGTCTGCAGTGATTTGATTTACAGCATCAATAGGTGAACAAAGTGGAATCATGAACATACAGTAATGCAAAACATCGGTCACCATACAAACACAATACCCTGTTATGAGCATGAGTTAACAGAATAAATTGCAGCACATAGACTTATTTTGCTTGCATCTGTTTACCAGGAAGGTCTAAACCCTTTTTCAGGAGAGGCCCAGGGAGAAAAAACGTAGAGTTAAAATAATGCATATAACAGTAATAACATACATGAAACAAAATCATAAAACAAGTACATAAATCTGTGGCACTCATTCATGGTAAGTCAATCATATTTACCAAACTCTGCAAAAAAGAAGAATAAAGATTTTAAAAGTACATTTGTGTAAGCTGCTCTTACCCATAACAAGAAGTTATGTACTCATCATAACGTTTGATGTATGTAGTCCATCTCGCCTCACATTCTTACTCGCGGGTTCGGAGCCGAATATCGGCTCCGACTCGGCCAACTTTTATTTACTAGCTTGAAGTCTCCCATTGGCTGGGCCAAGCAGGTATCCCATGCTGCACTGCTCTATAACCCAGATCTAGTTTGCTGTGAATCCAACAATCACACCTCATGCATAACAACAATCCAATAAGGTAGAACACTATCAAGGGGAATAAGAAAAACAAACTACCATTGAAGGGTACTCTAGCACCAATCCCAACCTCCAGATCCTCCAGGAAGGGGGCAGGTGAAAGGGTACATAAGAATGTGAGGCGAGATGGACTACATACATCGAACGTTATAGTGAGTACATAACTTCTTGATGTTATGTAGTCCAATCTCGCCTACATTCTTACTCGTGGGACAGCATCCCTAGCACCTCTATCCTGGGAGGCTCAAAGGAAGATACTCCTGAGGTCTGTGGAACCAAAGGAAGCCCGGCCCCTAGAAGCCATGTCCAGTTTGTAAATGAGTAATAAAGATGTGCGGGGAAGCCCATGTGGCTGCATCACAAATATCATCCAAAGATAGTCTGGCATGGTATGCCATAGATGCAGAAACAGCCCCAGTGAGCCTTGACGGGAAACGGTAGATTTTTTCCCGCTGAAGAATAAATAAAGGAATTTATTTATTTACTTATTTTACATTTGTTGACTGGGCTAGTCTAGCTGGATACATGTCCATTTTCAGTAGAGGCCCAGGGAGTTAAGCTCCAAAAATAGTAAAAATTTACAAAATACAATACTTAAAACATGACTGAGTTCACAGGGAGATAGGCTCCAAACATAGTAAAATTACTAGATGCAACAGTTAAAAGTGAACTAAAGTTCAGCTGCATAAGAGAAATAATAGTGTTTGTAATACAAAATAAAAATTGTCTCTAAGAAGAATGGTAGCATAGAGTCTTTGCATAAGTTTAAGTTACAATGAAGCCTTTTAGGACACATCATTGCATCAATCTAAATTAGCTTGGG
This sequence comes from Protopterus annectens, assembly GCF_019279795.1. Lineage (NCBI taxonomy): Eukaryota > Metazoa > Chordata > Ceratodontiformes > Protopteridae > Protopterus > Protopterus annectens. The sequence goes on along the minus strand of NC_056744.1, from coordinate 1,359,213,201 downwards.
TGGCTTGAACTACCCACCCTAATCCAGTATAACCAACTGATTATGGCTTATAAAATCCTCTATAAGCCGGACAATACTCCTGCACTTAAAAATATTATCACCCCCTATAACAATCCCAGACCGCTTCGATCCTCTAACAAACTACTAATTCAAACTAGCAAAATTAATAACACAGTCGGTGACTCTCTTAGACCCTCTTCCAGCTGATATTACCTTACTTTCTACCTTAGGTCAATTTAAAACTAAACTCAAACAACATTTGGCACTTAACTGGCTATGTCAATGTATCAAGCCTGGCTAACTCTATCTAGAATGTGTAAAAATCTATTAACCAGTTTACTGTGTAATTTAATTTAATCTAATCCTGATTCATGCTTGGGATTAACTCTAACTTGTGGAATTTGTTTAACTTGCTTACTTATGTAATCACTGTAAATAGTCTGTTTGTAATATGTAATGCTGTATCTGCTTACCCTTGCAGCTTTTCTCCCCAGGCCTCCGCTGAAAATTGACATGCATCCAGTCGGACTATCCGGGTCAACAAATGTAAAATAAAAATAAATAAATGAGATGTCTGGGAATTGAACTCCTACCTATTTTATCACACTATGGCAGCATGCAGTTATGGGACATGCCACTGAGATAACTGGGATACAACCTTTCCAGAGATGTATATAAGGATGACATCAGCAGCCTTACCAAAGTAGAGCATTTCAATTGTAGGGAGTGTGACCACCCTAAAAAGCATTGCTCTCTACCCAAGACAGGATCAGACAAACACACACACACACACACACACACACACACACACACACACACTTGCCATGTCTGGGAGTAGAACAGCTACCTATCTATTTTATCACACTACAGCAGTATGCAGTTACAGGACGCGCTACGGAGATTACTGGGTTACATCCTACCCACAGGTGTATTTCTAGGTGATTGACATCAGAAGCTTTGCCAAAGTAGAGTATACAAATTGTAAGGAGTGTGACTACCCTAAAAGCATTGCTCTCTACACATATAGGGTCAGACACACACACACACACACAAACTTGCCGTGTCTGGGAGTAGAACAGCTACCTATCTATTTTATCACACTACAGCAGTACGCAGTTACAGGACATGGTATGGAGATTACTGGGCTACATCCTTCCCACCTTCCCAGAGGTGTATTTCTAGGTGGATCACATCAGCAGTTTTGCCAAAGTAGTGCATTTAAATTGTAGGGGGTGTGACTACTGTAAAAAAAACATTGCTCTCTACACAGACAGACAGACAAACACACACACACACACAGTTGCTATGTCTGGGAATTGAACTCCTACCTATATTTTATCAACTAAAGCAGTACACCATTATAGGATGCACCATGGAGATTACTGGGATGCAACCTTTCCATGGATGTATTTCTAGGTGGGTGACAGCATCAGCCTTGCCAAAGTTGAGTATATGAATTGTAAGGATTGTAACCACCCTAAAAAGCATTGCACTCTACACAGACATGGTCAGATAGACACACACACTTGCCATGTCTGGAATTGGAACACATACCTATGTTTATCACACTACAGCAGTATGCAGTTACAGGACAAGCTACAGAGATTACTGGGCTATAACCTTCCCAAAGGTGTATTTCTGGGTGGGTGACATCAGCAGCCTTGCCAAAGTTAAGTATATGAATCGTAGGGAGTGTGAGTACCCTGAAAAGCATTGTTCTCTACACAGTCTGACAGACAGACACAAACACACACACAGACACATACTCACACACACATAGTTGCCAAGTCTGGGGTTCGAACTCCTACCTAACTAGTTTATCACACTACAGCAGTACACAGTTATGGGATGCGCCACACAAATTACTGGGTTACAGCTCTCCCAAAGGTGTATTTCACATTGGATGACCTCTGCAGGCTTGTCATAGTAGGGCTATGGGGAGAGCAGTGTGTGTGCATGGGCCATAACCCATTCATCTAGGGGTTGACATGCCACATGCAGGCACACATGGGGGTCATATTTCACAGGTACGTGTATACAGCTGATAGATGACTACTTCCTTGTACAGTCCCGTTTCACAGCTGGCACATGCACCAACAGTCTGTAATGCTGACAGATACTGGTGGCTAGTATCTGCAGTGAGTGACATCTGCACCTCATGTGTTTGGGGCCCTTTGGCTCTGTGTTGGGTGGGACAGGCCTGGATGGCTCCTTGTCACAGTCGCCCTCTTTCACACATCTATGTACGTCTACCTTTGGGTTATTATAGTGTGTTGTCCTGACATATATGTCTGTATTCCTATCCACTGCGTGCGCAAGGCATGAGTGGTGCATACTGACCATTGTCTGCACTAAACTGCAACTGCCAGATATGTCTAATCCACTGGTGTTTGCAGACATGGCCTTCATGTGTTTAAGTGTGTGAGCATGCCCAGCATGGCCGCCTGTACTGAATGTGTGGATCGTGTCCAGGTAGTCTGCGCTGCAGTGCTGACCTTTGTGTTGTACACCAACAGGTAGCATACTGTCTCTGCAAGGTATCCATCGATCATTTGGCTTTGACTGTTACTATATTTATGCACAGTGGGGGTGGGGGCACACCTGATTGTTTCTACATTTCTACACAGGAGTTGGGGGAGGCACACTTGACTGTTATTACATTGCTATGTAGGATGGGGGCACACCTGACTATTACTACATTTCTACACAGGATTGGGGGGGGGCACACCTGACTGTTATTATATTGCTATATAGGATTGGGGGCACACCTGACTATTTCTACACAGGATGGGGGGGGGCACACGTGACACTTGTACTCATTTGCTATGACTGTACTGCTATGTCAGGTACTCCACTTCATTCTGTATTGCTAACTATCATGCTGACTAGGGGCATACCAGTGTACTATAGATTGTGGCTTTGGTTGCCCTACATATTAATGTCCGATTTCCTATCCTTCAGTAATAACATCCCACTGCCTGCCCTGCTGTGGTCTGTCTGTGTAGGCCTGGGGGGGTTAACCATAGCCATCATTCAGGGGCCATGGCACAGGCTCTGTTTGGGTTTGTCTACATCTGTCCTGCTGGCTGAGACTGTTGTTGGGTATGTGAACCATCCTGACTGGTATGTGTGGGTCATATGGACACACACGTCGATAAGCACATTTCCTGCAGTGGGTTTTGTCACCCTGTGTAGTACAGGCTACTATGGTCTCCAGTATGTGTTACAGATGTCATGGTGCCAGTATAGGTGTCTACTGTCTGCTGCCATCACATTCAGCCACCCAATTCCCTTGCATGCTCACATCCATACCATAGCTACAGGTAACAACACATTCTACTCCATTTTGCAATTGGTAGGTTGATTGACTTACCTTGAGGGCATGCCAGACTTGCAGATGGTGCTGAAGGGCTGCCTATGTCAGATGCACATAGTACACTCCCTATAAATGGTTGAGAACATGTAGTGTCATATTTGGCATCCCTTTTACTGCATGTGCGAGTCAGAGAGAGGTGTCATTCCCTGTCAGTGCATTGTGCTATGTGTTGTCTCTTTGCCGCAAGCCATGGCATACTGGGCACACCTCCATCTGCCTACTGGGGCAGGCTCAGGTTGTTCCTCCTCTGGGTCTCTCTGTGCCTGTGCAGGTCTTGGCATTGGTGGGGGATGTGTGGCCCTGCCCCATGCTGTTCCTCTTGCAGCTGTTTCCGCAGGATCATATTGTGTAGCATAGCACATGCCATAACAATTTGGGTACATGTAACTGGTGAATACTGCAAGGCTCCACCTGATGTGTCCAGACACCGGAACTGTGACCTAAGCATCCCAAGCACATGCTGTATTATATGTCTGGCCTGTGCATGTGCCTCATTATGGCTTTGTTGTTCAGGTGTGTGTGCATTTCTGATGGGTGTCATCAGCCACGGCTACAGTGTGTACCCAGCATTCCTCACTGGGTGCCCATAGGGGATGTCCCCATTGGCAAATCTCTGGTACAGCTGCGTCAGATGCCATATGTGGGAATCGTCATAGCTTCTAGGGCAGCCATCACACACATTCATTATAATACCCTGGGCATCACATACAACCTGGCAGTTGATAGAGGGGATACCCTTGCGGTTGATGTAGGCCCTACCCTGCTCACCGGGTTTTGCTTTGATGCAAGATGCATATGTACATGCAGTCTATAGCACCCACTACCCCAGGGTATTCTGCTACTTGGTGGAAGAGACGCATATTGCTGGTCAACACCTCACGTGTGTTGAGGAAATATACATGCTCACTGGCATGTGCTGACATGGCATCCAGGAATTGGTGGAATACTTTGGATGCTGATGCCTGTGAGATCCCCATAATATCCCCAGTTGTGCTTTGGGAGCTACCTGTGGCTAGTATACCTAGGCCTACACATACCTTGGTATCCACTGGGATGGGTTCCCCTCAGTCAGTTTGGTGTGTCATGTGTGGCCGGCACAGCTCAACAATTTGCTGTAGGAGGTCTCTGTCCACCCTATAGCGCTCCACCATCTCCAGCTCATGTAGCCTCTGGTAGGTTACCCTGAGTCTGTATACACTTCTCCGTCACCTCATTGTGGGTTGTTCAGCAGCATTCACATCCTCACCTCCCTCAGCCTCTTGCACATGTTGTTCTATGTTGCCTGCTGCAGCCCTTCTCATTTTGTAGGTTTGTTTGTTAAAATTTTCCCGCTTGTATACACCGGTAGTGTAGAGTGTGGGAAAAAGCAGAGGGGGAAGGTGTTTGCTTAGGTTATAGTGGTGTGCTGGGCTGGGCTGCTGCCTGTGTAATTGGATGATTCTGATACATTTCACCTGCCAGCTAAGCTAGTTCTCCTTGATGACCTTCCTACTGCTATTTTCCCTTCCCATTGCCTCCCAGTTTAAGCCTGTGTGCGCACCGTGCAAACAGAGTGCTCAAATGTGCACAGTGCTGCTATTTCCTGGTTTAACTTCTTTTTTCTTCCTGTAAAACCCAGTGCTAGGTGAGCAAACCCGCTTAGGCTCTGTAAAGAGTGCTAGGCAGATTAGGACACACCCCCCAGCTTAGCTGCGCTAAGCTAGGAGCAAACCTGAGCCACAGGGCTCCAATCCGCTTACAGTATGCCTGACATCCCCCTCCCACATGATGTCACCTTCCTCCTAGACTTGCACCAAGCTATTCCTACTCTTACACTGTTGGGACCCGACTCACATGCTGGGGAGAACTGGGATTCACTATCCTTCCCCTCATTTGCATAGGATTGCCTGCTAATGCATAGTTACATGTCTCACAATGAGCCTCCCCCCTTAGCAACCACTACTCACTGGCCAGGTTGTCTTCTGCCTGCCACTGACTTGCATGGCGGAATACCGATTTTAGTTAGAATACTTATTTTAGGTTTATTTTATTATTTTCCCCCCAATCCCGTTTGCACACCGCTGCCCTATGCTTAAATAGCCGAGATCGGCTACAAAAAATAAAAGTTGATTTTTTAATTTTGTTTGCTGTTTGCAATGACAATGGCCTTATACTTCGCCACTGGCATGCTTACTACATGATATGCAGCCTTTATTTGGAGCTGTCATAGCTCTGTTTTGGATTTTGCAGGATCATTTCAAGCAGCTTCCTGAACTTCATTCACTTTATACTGAATTTCTATATTACCCAAAAAATTATTCTATGTCTAAGAGGGTGGGAGTGCTGAGCCAAACTGTTGAACAAATACACTTGGTGTAGTATATGTAAAGTAGGTAGTTCTGCTGACTGGAATTCTCAGATCCATTACCCTCTTTTTTCACTGTATATCATAACCCTGAACATAGTATAACATTGACTTTGAAAAACAGGTAACGCATCCTTAAATGTCTGTTAGAGTGCATGGGAATATTCTGAAAAATAGGTATCTAGGCAACAATTTGTATTAGTCAGATGTTTTTCAATGTCTTAATTGTCAATTAATGTTGTATAGAAGAGTTTCTCTGAGAGCCACACACTAGAAATCTATTTCCTTACATCAGGGTTTGTTTCAAGGATGTGTGGACTACAAAAGTTCAATCAGAGCTAACCTGTGGAGTGTAACCTACTTTTTCAACTGAAAGTTGAGCATAGGAGGGGCCAGAAATATTGACCTTTCATTTTGAATTTCCTGGACAGGCTACTTGCAAGCTGTTGGGATGTGATCAGCAGATGCCGATTGTGAAATGTTACAGAAGTAGCAATCAGAAATTAACTGCTTCAGCTATGGCAGCAAATATATTATCAGCATTAGTGTGTGCTATTTTAAATGTAGAAAACGTGTGCATTTCAAAGTGGTCTGCTACAGCTTCTGATCAGTAGACTTTGAAAGAGGACTGAACACTGAAAGAGAAGCTTTTTTTTCTTTTTGGACTTTGACTTTGAGAAGGGACATTTCCCTCTCGCTTCAACTAAGAGCTCAGGGTAGGCAGATATGGGAACTGCACAAGGTGCCTGATAACCTATATTTCTGTGTATGTAGCTTTACTTTCAGTTCATGATTACCTCTTGTTGGTAATGTTTGGGTTAGGTGGCATTGCCTATGTTGAAGCACTTTCATTTTACTTTTTTGAAGAAATGGTCCTTGAGATCTTTTGCAGAATTGAGAAGGGACATATTTTCTCTTATTAGTTTGGTTATGGAATCCAAGACTTTAAGGTCGAAGACGGATAAGGGGCGCTCTGTGTTTTAGCTTAGTGCATGAAGTCCACAATTTGGGAGTGCAAGAGGAAAATTATCTGAGGCTATGAAGGGCCTGCTTTCTGAGAGTCTGATGGTGAAAAAGGTGAAGGATTCCATGTTGTTAAGTTTGAAAATCATTGTACCAAGAAGAAGGATGACTAATTTTGAAATGGGTAACCATTGCCTTTGACTAGGGTGTTGCAGTAATTTTCAGTTCTGAGGGATAGGATAATAAATCTACATATGCCATTAGTGATAGTTTGGAGATGACTACAATTCATTTTTGAGGCAAATGCTATAATGGGAAGAGCATATTCGAGTTGTGGGAGAAAGACACCTTTTTCTATATTAGGTCTGCTGCACTGCAGTACAAGAAATGTGATGTTTTTTTTTTTCTTACTCAGAAAAGTAGTTTTATTTTACTTTTTGTTATTTTGGCATGATGTTGGAAACAGAGAGAGGTTTAACCAAACACTTGTTCTATTTATAAAATTTAACATGTTCTGATGTATAAAACCGCGGGGGTGGTGCTGCGGTAGTGTTGTCGCCTCACAGTAAGATGCTGTCCAGTTCGATTCTCAGCTAGAGCGTCTTCTGCGTGGAGACATGCGTGAATGGGCGTACCTTTGTTGAAGGTTGTGCGTCAGGGCTGGTAACTCTGCACATAAAAATCAACTACCAATCATTAGCGGACCGGAGTTCGACTGTGGCGACACCTAACCAGGAACAATCATTAGCGGACCGGAGTTCGACTGTGGTGACACCTAACCAGGAAAAGCCGAAAGACACAACAACAACAACAACAACAACAACAACAACAACAACAACAACAACAACATGTTCTGATGTATAATGTTGGATAGTAATGCTCCAGTTTGACAGGACTTATCTGTGTCTTTGGGGGATTCTGAACAACTTTTTTTTTTCAGTTCAGAAGAAGTTTGTTCTGATTAAGCCAGTGTGAACAACTGAAGGTCACTTTGGAGGACGGGCCCTGACCTCTACATAACCATGTCATCCACAGAGTAGAAAGAGAAGGCTGGGAAGGCCAGAAGGGAGTTTGTTAATGTACAGTGAAAAGGAATAGGAAAGGAACACATCCTTTGTGGTACCCTTTGCATAGGGGACATAAGCAGAGGAAGCAGATCCAAGGTGCATGAAGAAAATTGTTACTTAGAAAGTCAGTAAACCATCGGGATGCTCATTGGCCAATTCCTGCATTTTGGGAGGGAATTTATTAGCAAGGAGTAATTTACTGCATCAAAAGCTTTAGAATGATAAATAACAGTAGCCCTGTGAGGTTTCCTTTCTTCTTGTTTAGTAGGATGTCATCTGCTAAGGTTTAAATTGCAGTCATGGTGCTTTGTCCTGACCAGAATGCATGCTGACAGGGGGATAAGTACTTGAAAGTTAAAGGTAGTCGGCAAGTTGATTGCACCCAGATGGTCTAGTAAATTGCTTAGTGTAGGGCAAATCAGTTACTGAGGAGGGGTTGAAGGGTTTCAGAATAGGCCTAACCTTGGCTGTCTTTCATTGTAGGAGCATTATTCTTTTAGCTAGGCAAGTACTGAAGAGATGTTTGCATGAGGTGATGATGTGGTCTTTTCTATCTACTTTATCTTATACAAGAACAGCACTAAGGAAGATGAAATCAGGGAAAGCAGCAGGCTCAGATGAGGTGACAGCAGATATGATAAAGATGCTGGGTGAGATAGGAGGGAAATGGCTCCTGAGGGTACTAATAGCAGTGTGTAGAGAAAGTCGTATCCCAGATGACTGGAAATTAAGCATTCTTGTACTAGTGTATAAGAACAAAGGGGACATCCACAACCATGGGCAGTACAGAGGGATGAAACTCCTACCACACTACATGAAAGTTCTGGAGAGAGTAATTGATACGGATACACAGAGTAGTAGAATGTAAGATGGGAGATGAACAGTTCGGATTCAGATCAGGATGCAGCACAACTGACCCAATGTTTGCACTGAGACAGATACTTGAAAAGAAGCTAGAAATGAGGACAAAGTCCAACTGGGCATTCCTAGACTTGGAGAAAGCATATGACAAGGTCCCAAGAAAGCTTATCTTGGCAGCACTGGTGTGGTTTGAAGACCCTGAAACATTGGTAGAATTAGTGCAGGCTATGTACAAGGACCCAGTGACTCAAGTACGAACAGTGTTCGGCCTCACGGAGGGGTTCCCAGTGGGAGTGGGTGTACATCAGAGTTCAGCTCTAAACCCCACTGCTGTTCATACTGGTGATGGACTACATTAGCAAACAGGTTGGGGGGGGCAGATCAACAAAGCTGCTGTATGCAGACAATGTAGCAGCACAGGTACACTCTGAGCTAGAACTTCAGCAAAAGACAGGAGAATGGAATGCAAATCTGAAGGCACATGGGATGAAACTAAGCACGGATAAGATGGTGATAATGGCAGCAGAGTGGGGAAATCAGAAGAATCTGAGAATAGAGAGAGAAAGGAAGATAGTGGAACAGGTAAACAGCTTCAAGTATCTGGGAGGGGTGGTTGAGGAGAAGGGTAGTCTGAATGAAGAGGTTAAAGCTAGAATCAGAGGGGCTGCAGCCAATTGGCATAGAGTATTAGGTGTAGTCTATGACAGAAAAATGCCAAAGAAGCTGAAAAGCAAGGTGTACAACACAGTGGTGCAACCAGTACTACTGTATGGTACAGAAACCTGGCAGTAAAGGCAGAACAGTTGAAGTTAGAGGTGATGGAAATGAAGTGCCTGAGAAAGGTGGTAGGATGCACACTGTAGGACAGACGAAAAAATGAGGATATAAGAGCAGAAGCCAGAGTAGCTCCAATTGCAGAAAAGATCAAAGAGAACAGATTATGGTGGTTTGGTCA
>NC_056744.1:1359091135-1359201135 GCF_019279795.1 Protopterus annectens | reverse complement strand
TCACAACTTCTCCCATATTACAGCCAATAGAAAGCCAAGTGACTTCCTTCTACTAAGCCTAAATATTAGAAGTATATCCAACAAAGTCCATGAACTCCATGCCACCATAGACTTATACTCCCCAGATATAGTCGCCCTGACAGAAACCTGGCTAAAATCTCACATTACTAGTGAGCAAATACTCCCAACATGTTACGACATACTAAGAGTAGACCGGCTAAACAAAAAACGAGGTAGTGTAGCTATAATATTTAAACAACATCTAAACATCCAGATCTTAAAATCATCAGCTCCACAAATAATATATACCAACCTCAAAATTAACCGAAACAAAACCATCAACATAATTGGATGCTACTTCCCACCTGGCCAAAACATCCCTCCACTAGAAAACCTCCTCAGCTGGTCCCTACCATCTCCCCCAAGAAACTATCATCTTAGGTGATTTCAATATTGACTGGCAATCCTGTTCTGGCAACAATCCAACCCATCATGTATACCTTCATGGCTTCACCCAACTAGTCCAGTCACCAACAAGGATAAATAAAAACTCCAGCAAGCACTCTACCCTGGATTGGATACTAGTCAGTAAGAACCCCCAGTCATATATAACAGGCTGCTTATCAGATAGCCTCAGTGATCACTCCCCAACATTCCTACTCAAAAAATACCTGTACCAAGCTAAACCGGTCATCTATCGTCAAATACGTAAAAAAATAAACTTTAACCCACTCACATTCATCTCATCCCTCAAAGAATGTAACTGGCATGCTCTAAAGTACCTCAGTCCAGATGACGCAGTCGAATCTTTTAATACTACCTTCCTGAACATCCTTAATTACCATGCCCCCATAAGATTTTCCAGAACCAAAGCACAACCCTCCCCCATGGCTATAGAAAACCACTAAGTCAGAAATGAAAAACAGGGATAAAGCCTGGGAGCACTGGAGCAAAACCAAAACCCCCGCAGCTAGACAGAAATTCCTAGAATTACGCAATAGAGTCAAAAAGCTAATAAAATGGGACAAATTCCAATACTACCATTCTGCCCTAGACTCCTCACAACACAGCCCCAAACAATTCTGGTCTTCCATAAACTCCATCCTCCACCCAGGTAAAGTCAGTACCCCTCCCCCTAACATCCCTCACTCCTCAGAAAATATTGCTACCTCATTCAACACACACTTCACCCAAACCATACTATCACTAGCTAAACAACACAACCCCCTCCCCTCCAACCCACACCTTCAACTAGTAATCTTCCCACTGCCTTCTCTCTTTCTCCTGTACCTACCTCCAACATAAAAAAACTCTTAACTAAACTTAAACCCACCAAATTAGCAGCAGACAACCTCCCAAGTGAATACCTACAAATCGCAGCTGATGCTCTGGCCTACCCAGTATCCATCTTGATTAACCGATCTCTGTCAGAAAGTTACGTTCCTTCATTGTGGAAAGTCTCACATATAATTCCCCTCCACAAAGGCGGACCCTCTGCAGAACTAACCAATTACCGCCCCATAGCTATTCTCTCTCCACTCTCCAAAATACTAGAGAGATGCATACACTCTCAGGTCTTACACTACCTCCTTACTAACAACCTCCTTTCCAGTACTCAGCATGGTTTCCGACCAAACCATAGCACCACCACTGCCTTACTCTCCTCTACAAACACTATCCTTCAACATAAAAACAATGGCTATCTCTCCTCTGCTACTTTCCTAGACCTATCTAAAGCATTTGACATGGTCCCACACAAACAACTTATCTCTGTCCTCAATAACCTATCCTTCTCACAATCAGTCACCAACTGGTTTCAGAGTTACCTGTCTGACCGCCAATAATCCGTTGTATGGCAGAATGACATATCTCCCCAACTACCTGTCTCCATAGGGGTTTCCCAAGGATCCACCCTTGGACCCCTACTTTTCTCTGTTTACACCAATAATCTAGCCTCTGCCACCAAACATGGCACACTCATCCAATACGCAGATGACTCTACCATCATCTGCTCAGCCCAGTCCCTACCCAAACTGCAAAAAGTCACACAGGAAGCCTTTTCCTCTGTTGAAACATGGTTATCCGATGCCCATTTAATACTCAACCCAAACAAAACTAAACTACTCATCTTCCAACCCACCAAACATACTCAAAACAACTCTCACTTTAACATCACTGCAAAAGACAACACCACTATATACCCAACTGAACACACCAAATTGCTAGGAGTGGAAATAGACAATAAACTAAAATTTGACATTCACATATCCATGACCATAAAAAGTCCACAAAAACTAGGAGCATTATACAGAAATAAACAATTTCTCACCAAAGCAGCAAAGATTTCAATAGCAAATTCCCACCTTATCTCCACCCTACTTTATGCCTCTCCAGTATATACCAACCTAAGGCAATGTGATCTAAACAAGCTAGAGACCTGCTACAACAAAATCGCAAAATTCGCCACAGGGCATCCTACCGTAGTCACCACTGTCTCTCACTTGCTGAACTGGGCTGGCTTGAACTCCCTCACCTCCTTCAGTGGTATCAACTCTCACTCACCCACAAACTAGTAAACCATCCACTAAATGTCCCATCCCTCCAGAATCTACTCCAACCCTATCGCACCACCAGACCACTAAGATCCAGCAACAAAAATCACTTGCAGATCACTAAAGCCAATAACTCTGCTGGTGAAGCACTATTCTCTTGCGCCATAGCCAAATTATGGAACTCACTCCCACCCACAATTACCTCGGTACCATCATGCACCAACTTCAAAACTTTATTAAAAGCGCACCTAAAAACATGCTGGCTATGCCCTTGCAACTCCCACTCTAATATCATCCACCCCATCCAACTACTATCTTTCACCTCCACTAACTACCTTGATGATAGCAAGCTCAGATGCTCATAAGCCTAGTACTTATTATACAGCAGGAACTTCTCATTGTTACATTTGTTAATGCCTGTTATGTACTTCACAGATAAAGATTCTAGTGGTCTACTGATGTACTATGTTCTTCATCTGTAAATATGTTGTAAGTAATTTCTATGTTAAATTGTTAATCACTATGTAATCCAATGTAACTACTGTCTGTTTATTTTACTGTGGAGGTTTTCTCCCCGGGTCTCCGCTGAAAATGGACCCACGTCCAGTCGGACACTCCCGGTCAACAAATTTAAATAAATAAATAATAAATATCTGCACATACATATATATACATATATATATATATATACATATATATATATATATATATATATATATATATATATATATATATATATATATATATATATATATATATATATACATATACATACATATATACATATATATATATATATATATATATATACACACATACACACACACAGACACACACACACACATATCCATATTGTTGACCAGGAAAGTCCACTGGGTCTGAGACCCATTTTCAGTGTAGGCCTGGGGAGAAAAGCTCCACAAAGCATTACAGTGACAATAAAGTTTAACATAAGCTTAAAAAGTAGTACATGTTAAAGATGCAGAAGAAAACATATGTCAAAAATACAACTTACAGGATTTACATTATTCTATACAAGATGCAAGAGAAAAACATGTTTCAAAATACAGTTGGCAGGGATTTACTTTATTCTACACTAGAAAAGCACGGGCTTTGAAACAGTACTTTCTATGTTAAGAGTACAGTATACTGTATAGTAGATTTCCAGTAGTTGTTGTGAAGACTGGGTTTTACAAAGATTTGCCAACCCAGTATTTGATGAAATGTGCTTTTTTTAAGGAGGTTTGCTTCTGAGGCAGGTGCAGGATGGATTGTTTAGATAATGTGTTTTTAGAGCTACTTTAAAAGTTTTTGGGTTATCAATTTGGGTTATTTCAGATGGTCGGTTATTCCACAGTTTGGCAATAGAGTGGGAGAACAGACACTGTCCAGCTCTTTTGTTGGGTTTTGTTACTGTAAGCAAGAGTTTACAAGAAGATGTTAGAGTTTTTGTAGGGGTGTAAATTTGTAGGATTGAGTCGAGGGCTGGGCATTCATTAGGTTTACTGATTAGTTTGTGTGTTAAGTTTAGTTGGGTGTATTTTAGATGGTGGGAAAATTCTAGCCATGAATTCTAGTGTTGTGTGAAGATTGGTAAAAATGGCACTAACATATAGAAGGGAAGGGATTAGGGTATTAGCTAATTTTATTTTGGTATATTTATCCATGTAGAGCTTGTGCCGATATAGTTTGCCTAGTTTGAAATGAGTTTTCTTTATTGCATTCGGGATTTGTGATTCATAAATGAGTTTATCTATTGTTATGCCTAGTCGTTTGGCTGTCTTAACTAGTTCTATTTCTGTGCTGTCTTTAGCAAGGATTTTGAAGTCAGTGTCAGGTGATTTTGTACAGAAAAGTAAAAATTAATTTTTGGGGGGGTGGGGGGGTTTAGCATAAGTTGTGCGTTAATAAGCCATGATTCTATATAAGTAAAGGCCTTTTAAGCAACTGTGAGGAGATCTGAGAAGTTTTTGGAGGTGGATATAAAAGTTGAATCATTGGCACACTGGATGAGATTCTGGATTGGGGGCTTTTTGCAGGTCATTGATGAAAATATTGAACATTAGTGGACCTAAAATGGATCATTGCGGTACTCCTATATTGTTGGGCTGGTAGTCAAATTGTACATTTAGCCACCTTACTGATTGTTCCTTGTTCTGTAAGTAAGATGAAAACCAGTTTAGGGATCTTGGGGAGCACCTAGTCTTGATAGTTGAATTACTAGCTTAATATGCGAGACCGTGTCGAAAGCCTTAGATAGCTCCAGTAGGATTAGAGAGGTAGGATGCCCTGGCATCTAAGGCTTTGTTGATGGTGTCAGAAAGAGAAGAGAAAAGGGTAGTGACAGTGTTATGCCCTGGATGGAAACCATATTGGGTTGGGGATAGAAGAGCATTACATGAGAGCTGGTTAAGTAGTTGCAAGTTAACACATTTTTCCAAGATTTTTGATAGTGGGGAGAGAATAGAGAAAAGGCGGTAGTTAGAATGATCATGGGAGTTTCCTCCTTTATATAGTGGGGTAATGACAGATTTTTTTCCATAGAAGAGGAACATAGGATTCAGAGAAAGAGTGATTTGTGAGGATTGTAACTGGGTATGCGACTGCTGTAGCCGCTAGTTGCAGATATTCTGGGGGAGATTATCTGCAGATAATGAGCAAGGATGGAGTTATTTTTAAGAGTTTCAGGATTAGGGAGGTGGGTACAAATTGGATAGTGAAGGAGTTGGCTGGTTGAGTATTAGTGTAATATGCAGGGGAGGGGGGTGTGTTCAGTAGGTTGGGGAAGGTATGAGTTTGGGCTGGATGGGCAGTCTGAGTAGTTTTTGAATGGTAGAAATTAAATGGGTATTAAAATCTTGGGAAATTTGTTGTGGTGTTTTTTCTGGTGCTGGGGATGGGTTTTGGATGGTGCCTGGGTTATGAAGAGAGGAGACAGATTTCCAAAATGTTTTGGGATTGTTGTATGAGGTAGATAGTTTCGTGGAAAAATAATCTTTTTTATCCTGTATCACTAGCTTTTTTATTTGTTTGTAGTGTAGTTTGTTTTGTTCCATCTTTCAGCCATGTTTTCCATGCTTTGTTTCTAAGAACAGTATTTTGTTTAGTTTGTTTTGTTAACCATGGGGCATGATTAGTTTTGGTTCTTTTAGTACGCATTGGAGCTAGGCTATTGAGAGTATCTAGAAAGAGTTTGTTGAAATAGTCAATGGCTTTGCCTAAGGGGAGTATATGCAATGGGTTCCAATTTTGGCACTTTAGGATACTTATAAACTTATTTAAATCAAAGTGGGCAAGGTTCCTTGATGTTCTATACGAGTGTGTTTTAATTGTATGAGGGTGAGTCCTATAGGTATATGCTGGGAGGTTTTCACCTAGTGTATTTGGTAAGGTGCCTGAGTTTGTATAGTTCTGGGGATGGGTTACCAGTATCCAGTCTAGGGTTGATTCACAATCTATTGATAGACCATGAGTAGGAGTAGTGATAAGTTGAGTAAAACTATGAAGGTTTATGCTGTTTGCTGGGAAGAGGTGTCTAAGTTTAACCACTTACTTTCATGTAGTATATGCTGATTTATCCAAGATAAAAAGTCTTTGAGTATATGGATATTATGGTCTGGGGGAATATAAATTCCTGCTATGCATACTGGTTTGTTTCGCTTTATGTGAAGGGAGGGAAGTAGAAACTCAAGATTTTCAAATGTGGGGAGGGGTTTTGTACAGTTCATTATTTGTAATGAGTTCTGACAGATTAATGCTACACTGTCACCCTTTTTATGAAGTCTGTCTGAACGAATTATATTGTAACCTGAAGGGAAAATTTCAGCATCAGCTATGTGCAGTTTTAGCCAAGTTTCTGTTACTGCAATAATATTTGGGGTGTGTGTGGTTAGCCAGGCATGGATTTCAGTAATTTTATTGCAAATGCTGCGAGTATTTATTGTTATTAGATGAAGTTCATTTTGAGATGTGTGATTATGTAGCCTAGAGGTGAATGTATGGGTATGGTGAAATGTTTGGTAAGCTTGGCTAGTAGTGGATGTAGGAGTGTAGATTGGGCCTGGGATTGGATGGATATCTCCACATTCTATTAATGTGTGGAGTGGATAAGATTTAGTTCGAGTCTATTGTCTATATCAGGTGAGTTTGTAGTGTAGTACTAGACATAATTTAATTTTGGGGGTAGGCGGCAGCAGTTTTAATCTTATAGAGGTAATGGTGTTTGCTGCTAGTAGAGAGGGAAATATATCTGAGTAACTAAGTTTGTTTAGTTTTAAAGGAAGGGTTTGTGTGCCTAAAGTGGATTGAGGGGGGGGTACATAGTTTCAGGTATGGATGTGGTTTTTATTACTAAGACTAGAATTAAAATATGGACTATGTAGGGAATGATTCTAATTAGGTGATGATGTGCATAGAATGGAGGGGCCATAATGACTGAGGAATTATGTGGGGAGTAGTTTGTATGGTAGGTCTCTGAGTTAACTGGTGGTGGAGAGGGTTGATTGGATGATGGGTGAGAGGGTGGGGTTGAGGATGGAGCCAAGTGAGCCCAAAGCAGAGGGTGAACAGACTGGGGCAGAGCCGGAGCTCGAAAACAGAAAGCAATAGAAAAAAAACAAACAATCTGAAAGCTACAGAAATTATTAAAAAAACACCAGAGTTATAGGTTCATAGGTAGGTAGTAGGCTATCAGCCCTGGGGCCTATACAAGCCCAGCCAAAAAGGTACCCTGGCTTTTGCCACCCAAGAAAATTATTTTCCTGTGCCACTGTCGAGCAGAGCCACAGAGGTGATCCCCAGGGTGAATTTCCTATTTCCAATCCAATCATCAAGATTCTTCTTGAAGAATGCTAATGAGGAGCTTTGTTTGATATAGATAGGTAGTTTATTCCAGAGTATGGGAAGTCTCTGGGGCAGGAATCTATCCCTCCAGCATGTTCTGTTTATTGTGGTGACAAGGTTTAGGTCCCAGGGATTGGGATTTCTTTAAGTGGAGCATGTCCAACAGCTCTGGGTTTGGCATAGCTTTGTATGTTAGGCAGAGATCACCACTGAGTAGGCGATATGTAACAAAGTAAAGCTGGAGTTTTTTTAGATGGTCTGCGTAGGGCATCTGTTTGAGGCCAATAATCCTCTTTGTGAGGTATTTCTACGACCTTTCCAGTTGTAGATGTCTTGTGAGGTACATACCAAAAGGGGCATTGTACTCTATAATAGGTCTAATGAGTGACGAGTATAGGGGAACAATGACATCTTTTTTTCTGGATGAGAAACCTTTTGTGATGAGGTGTGCCATGTAGAAGGATTTCCTGACTACTGTGGAAATGTGATTATCAAGGGAGAGACTATTGTCCACTTGTGTCCCAAGGTCTCTTATCACACTTTCAGTGTTAAGTATACTGCCGCCTATGTTGTAGTTCATGGGTACAGAGTTTTTACCAAAGGGGATGATAATGCACTTTTTGGCATTGAGCTTGAGGCCATGGCTTTGACACCAGGCATCTGTCTCAGTGAGGCCCTTTTGTAGGATGTCCACATCATTAGGAGTTTCGATTATGGCTCCTAGTTTGCAGTCATCTGCAAACTTCATTAGCCAAAGACCTTCTGTGTTAGCCTGTACTTCAGAGAAGTAGATACCAAACAGGAGAGGACCCAGGACTGAACCCTGTGGTACTCCACTTGTCACTGGTCTGAAGTCGGATTTGGAGTCTGCTACTTTCACAGTGTGGGTTCTGTCAGTGAGCCAGTTGGCAACCCATCTTGTGACATAGGGATTTAAACCTAGTTTAGTGAGTTCATCGATAATTCCAGAGTGGGGGATGGTGTTGAAAGCCATGGCAAGATCTGAATAGGCTGTGTGAACCACTTTACCCTTGTCTACGGCTTTGGTGACTGCTTCAAAGAAGTCTATTAGGTTTTGGAGACATGATCTGCCTTTTACAAACCCGTACTGGGTGGGGTCCAGAGTTTGGAGATTACCAATGTCTGTTTATAAGTTCCATGATGATACATTCCATGGCCTTGCAGACCAGGCTCATCAGGCTAATGGGGCGGTAATTCCCGGGGTCTGTGGTGGCTCCCCCCCTTGTGAAGTGGGATAACCGTCGCTGTGCGCCATTCAGCAGGCACAAAGCCTGAGGTGAGGCTATGATTGAACATGGTACTTAGGTGGGGTGCCAGTTCGTTCTGTAGTTCATGTAGAACGCAGCCTGGGATGTTGTC
This sequence comes from Protopterus annectens, assembly GCF_019279795.1. Lineage (NCBI taxonomy): Eukaryota > Metazoa > Chordata > Ceratodontiformes > Protopteridae > Protopterus > Protopterus annectens. Next base: position 1,359,192,361 of record NC_056744.1, on the reverse strand, counting down.
TGGTCCCATGGATGCTGTGTTTTTGGCTTTGGAGAGTGTGGTTTTTACCTGTACAGCCGTGATTACAGGAACTTTGCATTCTTCCAGTATACAGATGGGCTCTTTAGGGGGTGAGAGGGGGGTAAAGTTAGCACTGAACCTATCTGCCAGGATGTTAGCAATATCAGTTGGGTCTGTATATTTAGTGCTATTGTGCTGTAACTCAGAGCAGATCTGAGTGTTGCCACTGAGATTATTGACATAGCTATAGAATGCTTTGTGGTTGTCTTTAAAATCAGTGGCAATTTCATTTTCATAACTAGCTTTGGAGGATTTTATCAGGGATCGCAGCTTTTTAACGAGGCTGACCAGGGAGCTCCTCCACTCATGGGATTTTACTCTTTTTTGCAACAGTTTCTTCCTTCTGTTGTACAGTTAGTTTATGGCAGGGGACTACCAGATTAGCTTCCTTTTTTGGAGGATAGCATCTTGGTTCTGTTTAGGATATCACGATCCATGCACTCACTTATAAAGTGCAATTGTGTAGGATTCAGTAGTCGTAACTGTATTGTCCATCTGCATGGGTATCATGAAGTTCACCACTTCTGTCTTAAGAAGCATGAAGTTGGCTTTTGAGAATTTTTTTACCATGGTTTCCTTAATCGGGGGTGGGGGCAGGATGTGGATATCTAGGGTAATTAGCTTATGGTCGGATCAGACCAATGAGGCATTGACTTTAGGTGTGGAACACCGGTCACTCATGTTGGTAATGACTAGACCTAGGATATTGTTGTCCATGGTGGGGGTGTGGATAAGTTGATCCAGGGCACTGGAGTTTATGAATTTCAGAAAGTGTTGAGCGAAGGAGTTGGTACATTTGTAGTTTTCCCAGTTAATGGTGGAGTAGTTGAAATCGCCCATTATTAGGGTGTTTGGTTGAACCCTAATATTTTCCAGTACATCAAGAAAAGAGGAGTGGGAATCCTGGGGCATGGTGGGTGATCTGTAGCAAGCTACAATGTGGATTGCAGTTTTGCCCAGAGTTAGTTGCACTTGGATAACCTTGGCTGCATTATGCTGAGCAGCTAGCCTGGAGGTGTGGATATCCTTAATGAATATGGACACACCACCACCTTTGGTGTTCCGGTCCAGGTTACATGGCCGAAAAGTGTGGTATGAGTTATAGCCTGGCAGTGCAGTGGTACTCTCTGGAGCCTTGAACCAGGTTTCAGTCACTGCACAGATATCGATGTTCTCCATTTTAAGGAGTGCCTCGAGTGTGTGCATTTTGAGATTTAGACTTCTAGCATTGGGTAGCATCACCCTCAGTTTTTGCTTACCTGTTCCTGTTACAGTGGTGAATTTGTCATTTGAACCGTGCCTAAAAAAGGCACTATAGGAGGGGCAAGAACCTTAGCCAGTATCCTGAATCCCATGGGTTACAGGTGCAGGCCATCTCGGGCAAAGCATCGTGGTCTGTCGACCATGTCATCCCAGGCAGACAGATACCGGATCCCTTTAGAATGGCACCAGAAGCTTAGCCAACTGTTGAAGTCAATCATTTTGTCCTTGTACTGCGGCATCATTCTGGGTGATGGCAGAATGCTACTCAGGGCTAGGGTCATACCTGTCTGGGCTACAAGATCGGAGAGCTCTTCCATATCTCTTTTCATGTAGTCCAGGGAGGTACATCTCAGGTCGTTCACACCAACATGGACAATGACAGAGTCATATTTGTACTTGTTGTGGAGTGACCTGAGTGCGTGGGTTATGTGACGGATCCCAGCAGCTGACAGTAACCTTTTCCTTTTTTAGCCTGGTGAGTGGGACATCAGTGTGCCTGACTATAGAGTCACCTATGACTAGTGTGTTGGGTACGTTGATTTGCCTTATTGGCTGTGGTTGAGTGGCACACTGAGTTATGGTTAAACTGCAGGTGAGGAAGGCATAAATATCTTACATGCAACTATGAACTTGGGTTTTATCTAAGCTTTTGGTCGTCCAATATTAAGTAGCTGGACCAATGTAAAAAATGGCTAAGTACTACAGAAGAAAATATACAGGATTTAGAGGGGTAGAGAAGAGATGCTGCCAGTGCAGGTAAAGAAAGGGGAGTGAGGCAGGACAGCAGTGCAGGTACTGGGCTAAAACAATTACAAGAGAGGCAGATAGGTTAGTATAAATATAGGGGAAAGCACAGTGGTTAAGTAGGGGAGAGTTTGCCCTAATGAGAAAGGGTGTTGTACAATGGTCACTCTACAGCGAGTTTCCAAGACTGAAAGAACTCATTTTATAAACACTTTAAAGGGTTGGACATACATAGTTTTGGTGCAGACTGGGAGATTCTGTTGTTTTGTCACCCACAAATGCTGTAGGAAGCCCAGTCGCTTTTATTTATTTTTTTGCAGTTCAGCCTGTCGAGGGTGAGATTTAGCTGGGATATACTGTCCTCTGGGTGCACGGCTTACTAAAGAAAAAGAATGGAGCAGATAATGTACAAGTATTAATAGAGCCAATATCAGGTAACATCAGTTAGCTATGTCTAGTGTATAATAAAACAAGATAATTTTCTTGTATGGCTTATGTAGAAATAATAATTAACTTCTCTGTCCACACTATAGGAGCAAGTACCCCATTATGCCTATGGTGTATCTTCTTCTTTCTGCTTTTTCCGGTTAGGGGTCGCAACAGCGGATCACCTGTCCATGATTGGCAGTGGAGTTTTACAGTGTTGAGTTGCCAGCCCGGCACCCAACCTTCCACGGAAGGCACACATGCACGCACTCATGCCTAGGGCCAATTTAGAGTATCCAATCCACCTACAGCATGTCTTTGGGATATGGAAGGAAACCGGAGCACCCGGAGGAAACCCACGCGACCACAGGGAGGACATGCAGACTCCACATAGAAGGCACCCCAGCCGAGGATCGAACCAGAGAACCTCTTGCTGTGAGGCAGCAATGCTAACCATGGTAGTTTAGTGTCATTATATGTCGTTGTAAGTGGAGGGGATGTTATTTTCATGTGATTTGCAATGCCTACAGTGTATACTTGTACAATATCACATTAAAATATTAGCACTGTGTCAAGCATCCATTTCTTTTCAGTTTATGCAGTTTTTTTTTAGACAATAGCAACAGACTACAGTAACATACATTGGTGTTTTGCAGTAGTAAAGTGCATAGTTCAGTTGTTAGAAACACATCTCTAAACTATAGTTTTCATCACAGAAAGGTATCTGTAGCCTTTCTATTATATATAATCCTTACTGCCTGCAACTTTGTGCTTCTTAATATGAGAAAAAAAGTTTCAAAAAACTGTTCTCTGTGCAAAAGGTAGAGCATCTCCAATCCTTTCCAATGCATTAAATGTTAACCATCGTAAAACAGGTACCATTTACAAACAGTTATAAACCATTTACAGTTTTAAATAATTCCAGTAGTGAGAAATGCCATTTTCGACGGGCAAAACAGATTATCTACTACGTCTCTTTGGATGTCTTTATGCATGAAATTCAGCCAGGGAGAACAAACCTTAAATTTAAGGGCATGTGGTCACTTTGTAAGTAAACTAACAAATTAGGACAACTATTTAATTGCGACAGCTCAAAACAATGCTGTAACAGGCTATGTATGCTCTTTTACAGAAATCACTAAGCTACACTTCACATACCAAACTACGTAAGGCAAAATGCAGCATTTATTTAGGCTTTTTAAAACATTTACATAATGTAAGTAAACTAACAAATTAGGCCAACTATTTAACTGCGAAAGCTCAAAACAACGGTGTAATAGGCTACATGCGCTGTTTTACAGAATCACTATGCAACGTTTCACATACTAAATAACGTAAGGCAAAATAGAGCATTCTTTTAGGCTTTTTCAAGTCGTCTGCATATTTCCACTTAATACTTTATACAAACATTAGTTAGTCAGCAGATAAAAACAGTAATTAGCAAAGAGACACTTACAGGAGGGGCACGCTGCAGAGTTGGTGTTCGTTACACGAGGGTAGAAGGGGATTCAAAGATGGTGCTGCTGAGGGGGGGGTTTAATAATCTTGGCCTGTCTGCTATTGGAAAATGGAACGTGGTAATAAAGGGAAGGGGAAAGTACAGGAGGAGAAAAGAGTGAGTGTGCTACACAGGGCCGGAGCGCGAAAACAGAAAGCAAAGGAAAAAAACAATCAGAAAGCTACAGAAATTATTACAAAAACACCAAGTTATGGTAAAACTGCAGGTGAGGAAGACATAAATGTCTTACATGCAACTATGAACTTGGGTTTTGTCTAAGATTTTGGTCGTTCTATAGTTATGTAGATGAACCAATGCAAAAAATGGCTAAATACTATAGAAGAAAATATACAGGATTTGGAGGGGTAGAGAAGAGATGTTGGCAGTGCAGGTAAAGAAAGGGGAGTGAGGCAGGAGAACAGTGCAGGTACTGGGTTAAAACAATTACAAGAGAGGCAGATAGGTTAGTATAAGGGAAGCACAGTGGTTAAGCAGGGGAGAGTTTGCCCTAATGAGAAAGGGTAATCAACTCCAAAATAATCCACACGAAATCTTCACTCCAAGTTCAATTCAGCAAAATAAATCCACCGGAATATATAAAAACCAAAATCTGTTTATTGTACTACAAATGTTAAGCGCTTTCACTAGACTAAGCTAGCTTCATCAGAACAATCAAAGAAAGTTAAAACACTCCATTTTAAATTAAAATTGGCGCCAAAACAAGGCTGTTCTTAAAGAGATATGTAGTTAAAAACTTTTTAGATGAGTAAAAAATATATATGATTGTCCAAATACATTTATTACAAAACAGTATGTGTTTATACATAAGGACTACCTTATAATATTTACAATTGGTCCCAATAACTAGTTATCTGTGTTAACTGTTTAACAATAACAGAGGTTTGATGGAAAAATAGTCATTAATGCCTGGTGCACTTGTGGCATCTGTCATTACCTGCCAATATAGTTCTCTGTAGGCTAGGTAATTTTTTATATTACCTCCTCTAGGGTCACTTTTAATAACCTCTACAATGGCAAATTTGAATTTATGTTCACTACCGTTTTTCATATCATTCTTTTTTATACAGTACAGATGGGAATATATTATTCGTCTTAATTGTCTCTCGGTCTTCCCTATGTAAAATGAGGGACAGACCATACATAGAGCAACATATACTAACATGTTTGATTTGCAATTGCCTCTAGATGGATAAATTTTGGTTCTATTCTTATTTCTCAAAATTAAGGGACTAGTTTCATATATACTTGAACATTGATTACAAGTCCCACATTTAAATGTGTGTGTGTTAACCCCATACTTCTTGTTGTTTCCCTGTTCAAGGTATTTCTTAATATTCTTACCCATTTTATTCACAAATCTTGGTTCAGTCCCTAATACATCTGCTATTTCCTTGTCGTTTATTAAAAAACTCCAATTTTAATAATAATGTCTTTAATAATGTGACTGAATGGACCAAATTCAATTATACAAGCTCTATTAAAATTACTAAAAGTTTTTTTAGTTCCGATAATAGATTGATTGTTGTTACTAGTATTTTCAGTATCATTCAAAACAATGTTAGTACCTAATAATGGTACATATTTTGTTCCCCATTGACTAATAACCTATGTGGAAACATCATTCATTAGTTCTGTGTCATATCCCCTATCCAAAAATAAGGATGTAATATATTTAATTTCATTAACCATATCTAAATACTTGGAGCACATTCTGATAGCTCTAATGCACTGACCTTTATAAATGTTCCTTTTTACTTTTCTGGGATGAAAACTATTGAAGTCCACGTATGAATTAGTAAAAGTATCTTTCCTGTATACAGTGGACTTTAGACTACCATCTTCAACCAATACCAAAGTGTTTAAGTATGGAACACCTCTTTCATTTACCACTGAGGTGAATTTTAAAAAAACACTACTGGAATTAATGTATGTAATAAAAGCTGAATATGAATTCTTGTCTCCAGTCCATATAATATAGATATCGTCAAGGAATCTCGAATAATAAATGATGGATTTGATATAGATACTGTCAAATATATTGTGTTCTTCCCAGTCAAGCATAACCAGGTTTGCATATATGGGGGCGCAGTCCGCTCCCATTGCTACTCCCCTGGTTTGCTTGAAAATTTCTCCTTCGTGGAAGATGAAATTATTATCAAGAACTATGCTCATTAATTCTGCTATGAGCTTTATTTTATCCCATGTCATTTTAGTATGTTTTCTCAAACTGTTGGTGAAGGCATGAATGCCTTCCTCAGTGGGTATAGAGCTGAACAAATCAATAACATCAATAGTACTGAAAAGTATACCATTATGGTACTTATTGACAGGAAAATTTTTTACAAATTCCCAGGAGTCTTTTACTAGATGCTTGACATCATCATATATAGGTTTTAATAAAGTATCAATGACTACACCAATGGGAAAAGTCTTCGATTTACTCCCAGAAATAATTGGGCGGAATGGAGGATTGACTTGGTCTTTGTGTACCTTGGGTACTCCTATGATGGTGGCTAAAATAGGATATTCAACGGACATGAATCTATACACATCTTCTGTTATTCTATGTTCCAGGAGACATTCCTCAAGGTACATGTCTATTCGCCTATAGGCTATGTTCACCTCATTTAGAGAAATTACAGAGTAATTACCCGACTTGTGTAAGATGTCATGAATGATGGCACTGTAAGAAAGAGTATCATACATAACTATGCCACCACCTTTGTCGGGTTTCATTATTCGTATATTAGAATCACTCTGTAACTCATTTAAAGTCCTTTGTTCATATATAGATAAGTTATATTTAATCTTACATCTATTAATGTTTCGATGTACATGATAAATTTCCCTAGTAACCATTTGGTCATATGCTTGTACATTTGGATTATTCAAGGGCATAAAACAACTTCTCTTCTTTAAACTTAGTTGACTGTCCTTGTTGGTATTTTCATTATTATCTTTATTGCCAAACATTAAAGCTAAATTCAATTTCCTAGTATATTTCTTAAACTCTAATATATTATCTACTAGGCGAAATTTCGGAGTAGGAATAAAATTGAATCCTTTCGATAGAAGACTAAAATGTACCTTCTCTAACTTAATACTGCTATAGTTATAAATTTTAAAACTCCTGTACTCACTAACTGCACTATTAGTAATAATGTTTTCTTTGTCTGAAACATGTTCAATGATACTAGTGCACACAGTATTAACTAATATTTCATTTTCCATTTCCCTGCCTTTTTCCATTTCCCTTGATTCATTTCTCTTGGTATATGAAAAAACTGTTCGTTGTTATTATCTGTACATGCTTCAGCTTCATTGTTAATAGGTGTAAGTATAACCCTATCGGACTTTTTGTAATCCCATTTATAACTCGTATTTCTCCTATACTGCTCTCTGTCCATATTCAGTTTCTTCTGTTTACGTTCAAATGCATTTCTAGCTCTAACTTCAGCCATTGTAAATTGTTTATAAAATAAAGTTTCCCATTGTGAGAATGCTAAATCTTGTGTAATCAAATTATTAAGTTTTTCCACCTCAGTCATCAGTTTGCATAACTTGACATCATTATATTTAATAAGCAATTTCATGTATTGAAACCCAAAATTATCAAAAAGTGCATTAAATTCTGTTTCAACTTCAATATTAATGTCTATACCCAAAGGCAACTTATAAAATCTCAAGCCCATAGATACAATATTAATCGACAAACAATAATTCAAATAAGCATTGTCCAGTTTCACAGCGTTGATGCTGTTTAATTTCTTCCCAAATGCAAAAATCGAGTCCTTTAAGGTGCCTTTATAATCAGTTCGGTAGTCTGATTTATTCCCCCAATGACTAGTGTCGAATTTACATTCTTGACCTAAAAAGTCTTGTAACTTATGTTGTTTCAAAACAGTTTTAAATTTAGAACCAGTACCTTTTTCAACATGGTTGTCACTAGAAACATGCGCATAAGTCCGAACTGGTTGTGACTGTTTGGGTCTAGTACCGACCCGCTTTGCTTCCTCGGATAAATTGCCAAAAGAAAAGTCAAAGGTAAAGTCAGACAGTCCTGTCTTGTTATTTTCATTAGATACAACGTTGCAAGGCAAATCTATAGCGCAACTAGGCAACTGTCTCTGTCCCTGCCCATTAGGTACGCCAGGAGACGATGTATTCGGTATATCAGTTAATACATTATTATCAGTACCTTTAACTGGCGTTCTCTTATTTAAAAGAACATTATTAGTATGAGTACCTTCATTGACCTCAGCAGGAGGGCAAGTCTGCAAATTCACAATACCGGGGATCTTGCTGAAAAGATCGATGATTTTTGCAACCTCACCACGTAAAGATGAAACTTCAGCCCGAAGGCTAGTTAACTCGTTACAATGAGCTGGTGAAGTGCCTCCGATCGAACTGTGAGATGAATCCATAGTGCAACAACAGAACAAAAAAGCCCGTGTGGAACAACACGTAATCAACTCCAAAATAATCCACACGAAATCTTCACTCCAAGTTCAATTCAGCAATTTTTATATATTCCGGTGGATTTATTTTGCTGAATTGAACTTGGAGTGAAGATTTCGTGTGAATTATTTTGGAGTTGATTACGTGTTGTTCCACACGGGCTTTTTTTGTTCTAATGAGAAAGGGTGGTGTATGGAGGTCACTCTGCAGAGAGTTTCCAAGACTAAAAGAACAAAGTATATAATACAAAAAACTTTTAAGAGTTGGACATACATAGATTTGGTGCAGAACACACACACACACACACACACACACACACACACACACACACACACACACACACACACACACACACACACACACAACTTTTACAACCAAAACAGCATTTTAGCTCAAATTTAAAAAGATTAAACACCGAAAATGAGTGAAAAACGGGTCTATATTACAGCGTCGCACATGTACATACCTAACTTCCCTGGAGGGAAAAAAAAATCTCACTTACAAGCATGGTTGTCAAGTACTCACAAACTGCATCCTTCATACATACCACTCACCAAACACACAGACCTTATTCTGAGGCACTTAAAAGAAACCACTCTAAACCTCAAAGACAAGGAGAAGATAACTGTTAGTTGCCTATCTGGGGTTAGAAATATCATGCATGCATTCAATTCAATGGACCACAGGTACCAATATGATTCTATTAGTCCATGTGGATGAGAGTGACCTCAGACATACCTCACTGGACTATATGAAGAGAGACATTATGGATCTCTCTAAATATGTATCACAGACAGGTGTGTGCCTTGCATTGAGCAACATTCTACCTTCACCAAGGATGGTGCTACAGTATGAACAGAAAATGACTGATTATAATAATTGACTTAGTTTCAGGTGTCACTCCAGGGAAATCTAATATGTATCAGTATGGAAGGACATGATTAACAGACCACATTGCTTTGCCAAGGATGGTCTGTATCTGTCCCTCCAGACTTTTGGATAAAACTTTATCCAGCTCCTTAGAGTCTTTTTAGGCAATGTAAAAATGACAAAAAAAACCCTCAAAGCAACCTTAAGGTGTTACTGCTCAATGTTTACAGCCTAAACAAGAAACTCCATGCCCTACAAGCTGTCCTCACAATATGAAATGTAGACATCTGTGCTGTTACCGACACTTGTTTTATAGCTGCAGAAAGTACTCCAGCAATGGAAGGCTACAGTGCCTTCCACACATTTAGACCAACAGCAGCACAGACAGGGGCTAAAGATGGACGATCTACATTAGCAACAAATACATCTTCATGTTGGTTAAACAGGATGATGCCCTGGCGTTCATCAACATTCAACTCTCAATAAACATGGGTCATTACCATGTCCTGGCCAGCTACAGGTCACCCTCTATTACCTACTAAGCTCACAGCACTTACCTAGACCTACTAGAGATACACACCACCCAACCTAATACCCTCTTCACGGGAGGCTTTTACTACCCCTCCGTGGACTGGGAAACATATATTGCCTCTAACTCACAGACACAAACCATCTTGGGCTTTATCAACACATACACCCTGGACCACACAGTGGGCACTCCAACCACGAGATCAAACATATTGGACCCAGTACACACCGACATGGAACAGCACTGCATCCCCCCTGTGCCACATGATCATTGGTGAGGTTGGCCTACAAAGCTATCTCCCTCTAAATAAAAATTAACCTGGAAAACCCAACTAAACCCATAACAGTTAGAAACTATTCTAAAGCAAAACTACATCCTATTATGTGACAGCTTGTCAAAATTCATGGCTTCCCCCAAACCCTGAGAACAGAGCTACCTGTGCAGAATTATTTACAGAAACCCTGTACAAACATGTAAATGACTGCACTGTGGTTACTGTACCTAACAGGAGTAAGCCCAGATCGAACACCAAAAACAAACCCCACCGTTGGGAACCTTATCTTATGAGGGTATATGACAAAAGAGAAAAAAAAAATCACACCTAAAATCCAAAAGAGCAACTCACATGGAAACAAGCACTCTATTAAGAAACTAAGAGGTCTAAATAAAGCTCAACAAGGTTAATTATGAGGTGAAGATAGCCTCCCAAGTTAAGAGCAATCACAAGGCCTTCTTCAGCTATGTCAGGAACCTTAAAAGTAACCCTCAGTAGTGTGCAGAAATGGTGGTAAATGGCACAACCTTAACTGACCATGGTGAAATAACACATCTACTGGATGATAAATTTAGCTCTAACTTCCTCCTCCTCCATTCTCACCCACTACCCCTTGTGAAATCCCTTCCAGCATATCCCTCTCAACTACCAACAAGGAGCAGGTCTTGGTGGTGCTTGCTAAGGCCAAAAACACTGCTTCAGTGGGACATGACAATATCCCATTTGCCTCCTAAATAACCTAAAGCATGACCTAGCAGGACCACTTGAGGCACTCCAACTACAGCCTCAAAGCAGGCTACGTGCCAGGTGAATAGATGGCTGTAAAGGTTATCCTTCTTATGGGTGGACCATCAACTGACATTGAGAACAAGTCTAATATGCAAAGCCATGGGACAAATTTTTGTGGAAATGATCAGCAAGGACATTGGCAACCTACAGACACTGAACCCATCCTAGTCTGGCTTGTTAAGGGAAAGTCTTGCATACTCAACCTGGTAGACTTCTTTGAGAGGGTCACCAAGGGTATGGATGACGGGAAAATGGTGCATACTGCCTATGTTGACCTGACCAAGGCATTTGATACAATATCCCACTCAGGTATTGTTGACAAAGTCTCAGAACTAGGCATAAATCCCCACATAACTCAATGGATTTCTGACTGGCTCACAGATAGGCCCTAAGAAGTCAGGATCAGTGAGACCACCTACGCTATGTGACTGGTCACCAGTGTATTACCCCAGGCCTCCATGTTGGGCAAGCTCCTGTTTGGCATCTACATCTTGGAAGTCAAGGCTAATGTCAATTACCTCTGGCTTGCAAAGTTCGAGGATTACTGTAAATTGGGAGCTATCATAGATTCCTCCCATGACACCAACCTCCTATAAGAGAGAGTCTAACACAAACAAATGACTGATGCCAAAGCTCTGGATTAAAATTCAGTGCAAAGAAATGCATTATAGTACTCTTTGGGAAACTGTCCACCTAAGCTAAATACTCCATTAATAAAACACCCCTAGGAGTTGGCCCAATAGCTAGGGATCAGGGAACATATGTAGAGAGTAATCTGGTCTTTGACCAACACATAGCCAAGAGTGTAAGAAAATCATTCTATGTCGCCCAACTCATAAGCAAGGGTAAGGACGTTACCAAACAACTCAGCCATTATCAGACCCATCATTAAGTACAATACCCTGGCTGACATGCATCTAAGAAGGCTCTTGCAATAGCCAGAATGCCCTCAAAGGTTCCTCACCAAGAGAATCCAGAGTATGAATACACTGTCCTACACAGATTGCCTTAAGGCCCTATATCTGGACTTGCTCTGCTACAGGTTACTGACAGACGATCAATGCCCAGCATTTAAGGCATCCTCAGATGGATCTCTTGCACATCTGCAAAACAAATACACATGAACCTAGATCCAAGGACCTGAACTTTGCCTCTGACAAAAATATAACATGCCACAAGACCAATATATGTCTCAAAAGACCCCTGTGCTATGAAATAAGCTCCCCATCTATATGAGGCAAAGTTCATCACTAATCCTATTAAAAAAAAACCTTGATCACTAGATGGGAAACTGCAAATTCACCCCCAGTCTGGGCCCATGTCTTTGTTGGACAGAGATCAATAGTAAGTAAATTAATCTTCCCAACTAACATATCCCCCTCAGCATAACCTTTAGCTACCTCTTTATTAACATACCCCACCACATAAGTGTCCAAGGAACTTGGGAACAAAATTGGGCTATGGCTAGGTTTGTAAGGACCCTGGGTGGTGATTAATTAATTAATAGCTAAGACTGGAAGAGATGGAATAAAAATGGCCATGTATAATCAATCAAGAGGGAAGCTAACAGGAACAGATTTACTGTTGTTGAAATTTGGAAATTAGGAGAAAAGAAGTGATTAAGATCTGTAAAGTTTTAACAGTATTTTAAAAGTGGGAATACCAGGATGTTGGAGTACATCTGTAGTGGTTGTATTATCCATGGAGAGTAAAAATCCTTCAGATTCAGATTCATATAGGCCCATTTCAATTTTATTTCATGATTATGAATTATTTTTGTGTCTATTCCAGCTAAGAGGATGGCAAAAGTGTTGCCTGTACTGATATAAATGAATCATTGTAGTTTTCTGGAGGAAAGGGTATTATTTGACAATATTAATAGAGCAATGATTATCCAGATAAAGCGGAATGTAAGAAATCATGGTTATTATTGGTGTTTCTTGATGCAGGAAAAAGTATTTGAAAGAATCAGATGGGATTTTATGAGTAGGGCAACGGTAGAATTTGAATTCTCTCAGAGAATATCAGGGTCAAATAAGGAACATGTGAGGGGATGGAGGCAAGTATTAGGGTGGGAGGATTCCTCTCCGATAAGTTGGAAGGCAGGATGTCCTCTTCTCCATTGTTATGTGCATTAATAGAACTACTGGCAAAGAAAATAAGGTATTCACAAATTTAGGGATGTGACTGGTATAGTACTAAAGAAAAGCTACCTTTACTTGCAAATTACATAACTTTGTATTTATAAATGCAAAAGGGACATTTCAGTGTTGTGGAAACTGTTTCATGGCTTTTCTGGATATTAAATAAATGGAGATAAAGTAAGTACTATAGTGATAAATTATATACACATGCAGGAATCTATTCAGCAATATCCATACTTACAGACATGAAAAGAAGAGATATTTAGGTGTATGGATTAAAAAGGATTCTGTTATGGCAGCCAAGGATATGTGGAAAGAAAATATACAAACAATTATGAAAAAATGAGAAACCGGAAGTTTATGGTTATGAATATGGATAGTAAGATAAAATTAGTGAAAACGTTTTTAGCCCCTTAGTCTTACATACAGGTTAAGCATGTTTTCATTTACTAGTGGAGACATTGTGGGTGATAATCAATAAAGAGCTGAAGAAATGTATTTAGGAAGGGAAGAAGGCAAGAGATAAGTGAGCTAAGCTGACTTTCACCATAGATCAAGATGGGTTAGAGCACCTGGTTTGAAAAGGGTATTTTATAACTACAGGGTCAATGTTCATACATGCAACACAAGCACAAGGTTCTAAATCAAAGTCGAAATGATTTCAGATGAGAAAAGGATGTTAAACTGATTGGGTATGACTGCAATTCTACTGGATGCACGTTTTAAGGAAAATAAAAACAACCATACAGCGTACTATATTTATAAAGTAATGGAAAGTACTCTGAAAATGGCACCAGTGTAGAATAGGAGATGTAAAGCAAGAGGTATGTCTGAAAGCAGGGAGCATGATATTGGGGGCAAAAACCCAAAAGGAAAAGGTAATAGAATGGGATTAGGCTAAACAGAACTTTAGGCTACAGATCAGAGACTGTCTTCTCTTTCAGGGACTGATAGAGTATAGGTAAACAGAAATGGATAGCAGAGTATTAAATGAAATATCAACTCTGATTTTTTTTTTTTTTTTTTTTAGTTGAGAAGCTACTGTTAAAAAAAGGAAATTAATTAGTAGGGTGTACAAAATATTGCAAACTAGAATAACTGATCACAGGACTTTACAAAAGACTGGGAAAATAGAAAAGAAATGTATGATAAAAAAAAAATTGGAAGCAATTTGCAAGGCTCATAAATTTGCAGTGTAAGCCAGAAGATTTATGATTTTGGTATGGAAGCATATATAAAGTTATTTTTATACCCCCAAAAGACTTCAGATGATTTTTCCATGTGAAAATGGAAATGCTGGAGTTCTGCTGGAGGAGAGAGAGGTAAATCAGAACATGATTTTTAGAAATGCAACAAACTGGACGATTGCAAATACCCCCAAGTGAGTGCTTTAATAGAAATGTTGGGGAGCAAATGGTTTTAACTAGGTAAATGATTCTTTGAAGCTGGGTTACAGGATCCATATTGCTTAGCCGTAGTAAGCCCTTACTAAGTTTAATGCTATTGGCTACCAAAAAAAAAAAAAAAAAAATCAGACTCTTCCCAATATCAAGGAAGTTCTGAATATTGTAAAGGAGATAAAAGAATGGGAGGTGGGATCTTTATGAAAGGCAAGGAGCAAATTGCATAGAAATAGATTATACGTAGAATAATGTTCAGAAAGAGGAGTGAGGTTTAAGGGAAAGCAGGAAATGAACAATGTAAGCAATGTTGGGAGTGAAGGAACATTGTTAAAAATAACACGTATGTAACACTACATGACAACAATGAAAACTGTAATTTGGGTTTGTTTTCCCTTATATTAATGTATGTATAACAATGCCACTGATTAAAATGTGATGACTTAATAAATAGGTTTAAAAAACTGTGTTTCCCTATGAAATAACTTTATTCTGACCACACAGTATGTCATCAGTGCAGTGTAGTAAACATTCCACATGGTTAGAGTAAGTTGGGAAAATAGCAGATGTATGTACTACTTTAAATTTGACTAATTTATTTATTTTACCTTTGTTGACTGGGATAGACCGACTGGATATATGTCCATTTTCAGTGGAGGTCTAGGGAGAAAAGCTCCAGATAAGACAGACAGAACATAACAGATACGAGTCAAACATATTTACTAAGCTCTCTAGTAGGTACTCACAATACAGACTGTGTAATAGTATACAAAAACAACAGGTTGCAGCAAGCTATTATGAGCAAGAGATGTGTACAACATTAATTTAAATAAGGCATTGAATAAGCAGTGATTAATCAGGGTTAGTACAGGGGTACCATAGGTTACAGATGTAACTTATAAATGGAAATTAGTTCAAACAAAGCCATGTCTTTGTGAAAGACTAGATAAAGAGATTCAGCAGAAAGAACATGGATTTCAAAAGTCCTTCTAAATGAAGTAATAGCTACCAAAAGTGTCTTTCATGTAAGACACTTTAGACAAAAACAGAAGCAGTAGGTTCGAAGGCTGCCTGAGTCATTCTTTTCTAGAAGAATTCACATGTCTCAGGGAAGTACTGGATCTCTTAAGGGGGTGGGGGTCATAGCAAGAAGGTGTCCCAGAGGAAGGGTTTACATACTTTCATTGAGGCTATGGAATCTTGTCCTTGATGAAAGTTCAAAACGACAGTCAAATATACTTTAAGAAAATACTATCCATTCACAAAATATCTGCCAGGTAGACAAGAATTATGGGAATAGGAGCAGAGAAGGTTTCAAGTCATTAGAAGTCTGCTACACTATGAAGAAACCCACTTGACTCCAAGTTCTTCTCATGATGGACTTTTAATTAAGATGTATGTTAATCTACTAGAAAATACTCAAGTTGATAAGCTATACAGTGAGCCGCAGGGAGTAAATGCCTATGTAAGATCTGTTTGATGAATTAAACATTCTTCTGGGAATCAAGAAGAGCTACCCCAACAGAAAAAGGGATCCAGGTCTGCCAGAAACAGTAAGGAGCTATGAACATGATTGTAGCTTTCTTACATTTCACCTCCTGGATGAATCTTGTCATCACAGGAAATGGGGAAAATTGTACAGGAGTTTAGAAGGCCGCCAGCATCTCGCAGAAGCTTCCCTGGTGAAGGAATGAGGAGGAACTCATCCACAAGCTGCAGCTGTTCAGATCACTGAATGGCTTTTCCCATTTTTGAAAGATTTTCTTTGCTACTGAGGTGCTGCAGGGCTATTTGTGGTCTAGCAAGTAGGCAACTGCTCAGCTTGTTGACCAAGCAAATGGACTCCCTACAGACATGGATGGCAACCACACACACCATTCTCACACTTTCGCAAAGGCAAGCCTTCTCTTTCAGCTTGAAAAGGAGTGAGGAGGTTATAAAAGGGCTTTTGCCGAGTGTAATCATGGTAGCTAGAAAGCTCCTGCCAAGCTGCTTTCTTTAATGCTGTACAATGGTGAGTTCTGTTTGGTACATTTGTGTCACATTTCACTATCATATTATAGTATTATTCTAGCTGGGTTAGCTGAGGGGCATGCAGGTTGGGAGAAACATCAGTTGCAGAGAGCAGGCTGGTAATAGATAAGCTGCTGCTGCTGTTGTGGAAATACAGGCATATTTTAAGACAGATTCTGATTTTACAGTAGCTACCAATTTTTTGGTGGGTTGTCTTAATGGCAGTTTGTATGTGGAGGTCAGATTTTAGGTTACTGTCCAGTGTGATGTCAAGTAATTTGGTAATTAATTGTAACAGTAGTATTTTCTTCTGATACAATGGAAAAAGGAGTTTGTGTTATAGGATAGGACTGAGGTAGGGAAAGCATAACTTTTTTTTTGTATTAAGCAATAACCACATCCTTTGAACTGTCCTATGAACTGGCTATGCCCAGGTGGAGTGGAGGACAGCAACAGTAATCCCTCTGCACAAAGAGGGACCATCAAACGACCCTGGAAATTATAGGCCCATAAGCTTAACTAGCCTCATCTGCAAGGCCATGGAAAGAATCATTACAGACCCTATTAACAAGGACACAGGTAATCTCCAAACTCTGGATCCAACCCAGTTCAGATTTGTTAAAGGTAGATCATGCCTATTAAACATGGTTGACTTCAAGAATGACATGAAGGCTCTGGACAAGGGAAAGACAGTGCATCTATCTTGACCTAGCCAAGGCATCTGACATAACCCCCCCTCTCAGGTGTTATAGAGAAACTCTCATAACTGGGAATTAATCCATACATTATAAGATGGGTATCCTCACTGACAGGACACATACTGTCAAAGTAGGCGACTTCACCTTTAGCAAAAGACCAGTCACCAGTGGAGTACCACAGGGTTCTGTGCTGGGACTCTTACTGTTCGGAATTTATTTCTCAGATGTCCAGGCAAACTTGAATAGCCTGTGGCTGATCAAGTTCACTGACTGCTACAAATTGGGAGCAATCATTGAGTCCACTAACAATGTTAACATACTGCAGACAGGGTTAATGCAGACAAATGATTGGTGCCAAAAACATGGATTGAAGTTAAATGCAAAAAAAAAAGAATTATTATTCCCTTTGGGAAGCAGACATCCCTGCTAATTATATTATAGACAGCACCCCACTAAGCTTATACCTAGTGGTACTTGATCTGGGTACTTAGGTTGATAGCAATCTAAACTTTGACCACCATGTATTCACAGTAGTAAGGAAATACTTTTTTGTTGCACATCTTATAAGTAAAGGCAACACATCTTGATCTAAGGATATTATAATTCTACTATAGTCAGCCCTTATCAGACCAACAACTAAGGACAATGCTCCCTTTTGCATATACCTCACCAGACACTTGCAAAAACTGGAGCAACAACACAGGTTTCTCATCAAGAAATTACTGGGTACACCAAACAAGTCCTATGCGGAAAGACTAAAAGCCCTGTCACTGTATTTTGTCTCATACAGGTTGCTAAAGGGTGACCTCTGCCTGGCTTAAGGTAAGAATTGCAGTCTTCTGTAGTTTTCGTCCTATGAGAATGCAGCAATATGATATGACTCAGGTATATACAGAGCCTGAAAAAAATGTAAAATATAGATTTTTTTGTGTGTATGTATGTATATGAAAAATAGCACATG
Source organism: Protopterus annectens (assembly GCF_019279795.1). Taxonomy (NCBI): domain Eukaryota; kingdom Metazoa; phylum Chordata; order Ceratodontiformes; family Protopteridae; genus Protopterus; species Protopterus annectens. Next base: position 1,359,174,213 of record NC_056744.1, on the reverse strand, counting down.
CACTACAGCAACAATCTGAGTACTAACTGGCAAGGTAAGACTACTGGCAGTATTTGCAATAAAAGAAGCTTTTCCTGCAAATTTATAAAATATTGCAGCATGTTTTTTAGAATATATCTTGACCCTCAGACACTAAATGCATTCAGATTATGATTCAGGCTTCAAAGATACATCATATTTTAATATAATTTACTGCACCAGAGTCTAAACTGTTAGGGTGGTCATTGTAAGTCCAGTGACAACAAACTTCTGCATTCAAGAGAAATACATATGTTTTTAATTCTGATGTAATGACAACTCAGTAAATTATTGTATACCATTATTATACTCCATGTCTTGAGCAGAAGTTCATCATAGCAACACTGAAAACCAAGTACAATGCACAACATCACACTGTACCATTAATGACACAAGCTACTGTGGCCTGCTGTTACTACCTGAGAGTTTCAAAATGAGATTTCAAAGAGCACAGAGCCTTTCAAAGGTTGTCCCTTGGTAACTTTGGTACACATGTTTTAAAGCTACAGTACACCTCATTGTGGTTTTTTTCAGCCAAATAAAGCCTCATGAGAGTCTATTTCATTCTTCAAGAGATTTTTCTTCCTTTCTGTTGTGTTGACAACTTTGGAGAATGAAACTTATTTACTCAGAGCATAGGTTAAACATGAAGGTAGGTGGTGGGTCCATGTGTAGCACCTATGTGGGAAACCATCAAATGAGTAGTGTATCAACTTAAAGTGTCATGATGCCCCAACTACTAATGCAACTATAACACAAACTGTGAGACTGTGCAGCCATAATTTCTTCGAAGAACTAGACCACACCCAGGTGTAGCACTAATAGAAAACATACATAGTATCACAGCTATGTTTTTACTGAGGCTTGAAGAAGGAAAGAGGAATAAAACAGTTTTCTTTCTATAACATTCCTGTCATGACCATAATAAACAAATGCTACATACAGCCTGCACATGAAATATGTACAGCTAATCAATGCTTTTCTTAACTTAGTTCTTTGAGTTATGTCTATTTCAGAAGTGAAGACCACCTAAATGTTTTCCAAGAGAAACAATGAGGTTAGCCAGCTTAACATGCTGGAGGTGAGATGAAATGCTGAATTTATTAACTTCTACAAATCATCTTTGCAAGCATAATAATACTAGCCTTCAAATGTACTGTAAAACAAAAGTTAATCCCTCTATATAATGACTTGTATACAAGAAGAAGGTCTATCTTTGGTAACCACTATGACACTTGTTGAAGACATTAGGATCACACAGTCAATAAAACTATCCCAAATGTTGACACACACTACTTTCCCTCCTATCATGTACCACATATCCCCCCTCTCTCTTTCCATGTCTGCAGTCAGACTAAAAGTCTGATGAAGAAATGAAGAAACAGTGGACAGAAAGTAAGAGGGATAAAACATAAGCTGAGGTGTTACAGAACATGGGGCCTTCTTCTTATAGTTCTATTGTTAATGTTAACTACAAAACTTCTGTTGTCCGATAAGAGGTCTGTAATCATTTGGACAGACTCCCTAGCCAAAACACCCCTTGGGTGGCACTTCTAATTGAAATATACCCCCAATGATAGTACACCCAAAAGAAAACCAATAAATCACATCCAGCCTGCAATGCTTCAGAAAGCTCTGCTTGGATGACCCAGATGTCACAGTAAACATCACTTTGTAGGGTACATGTTGAAAATTTGAAGGCTACAGCCAATATCACTGGAGCTATGAACGGTGTAAGTGCGTACTAGAGCATATACACTAACCCCAAAACTGCAATATTTCAAAGTATACCCCATAGCTACCATGTCATATGGTACAGACAGTGAAGACCCATGCAAAGAAAGGCAAAGTGTTACAATGAGTTTCAGAATTTGCTATTATTGTGTTTGAATCATAGTTTGTTATTCTAAACTTTGGGAACAGCATTTCTGTGCTTTGTACTTCTGATAAGGAGCACATCTAATGTGGCATGATTAAAAATGGCCATGTAAGTAGTCACTCATCTCAAACAGTGAACTTTCAGAAGAATGCTGCAGTGCTTGTGATAAAAGCACTCTGCAATGTTTTTATGCTAAAAGCAATGCAACTGCCTGTGGGGAAAAAGAGTGAGCTTAGAAACTTTCTTGCCTAATCTAGACTAATTTTTCCTGAATAAGTTCTTAAAACATAAAATCTAAGCCAGCTGTGGCCTTGTACTTCTGATAAGGAGCCCATCTAATACGGCATGATGAAAAATGGCAATGTAAGTAGCTTTCAGAAGAATGCTGCAATAGTTCTTATGATAAAAGCACTCTGCATTGTTTTTTTATGAAAAAAGTAATGTAACTGCCTGTGGGAAAGAGTGAGCTTTGAAACTTTCTTGCCTAACATAGACAGAGAAACAGATGATCATCTTTCCTGAATAAGTTCTTAAAACATAAAAGCTAAGCCAGCTGTGGACATCCATACAATAAAAGAGATGTTTTTATTTTAGCATATTCCAGGAAATTTATAGTAATACTGACTTAGGTTAGATTTTACTGAGAAAATACAGTGACATAGGTAGATGCATGCCCTCCGATTTCTGCTGGGCCTTCTCAAATGTCTCTTATGAAGCCATAATATTTGGTCATGTGCTGTGATGTACTTTATATAGATTTAACTTCAGCATTTGACTGGGTCATACACAAAACACTGATCAATAAATTAGTACAACTATGTACTGATGTACTCTTAATAAGATGGATAGCTGCATGGCTTACAGATAGGACATGGCAAGTATCATACAGCAACTGGACATGTGAAATCCTTGGTTACAGTCAGGGTGTCCCACAGGTCTCTGTCCTAGGCCAATACTTGTTTAGATTGTACCTTTCAGACCTAACTACAGTCTATATGCAGACAACCTAAAAATGGGTAAACTGATTACATATATTATAGATAAGGCATGTCTGCAAAATAACTTTACTAAATTGACCATTTGGGCACAGGAGAATAATATGCTGATAAATACATCAAAAACTAAGCATATGAGATTTGGGAAACATAAATTGAAAGAAGAATATTGAATGCAGCACACAGTGATTGAAATGTAGACTCATTTAAGGACCTGGGTATATGGGTAGATTCAGCTACGAGTTTTTCTCATCATATCAGCCAATTACTTAATGACAGTTATTGAACTATAGGTTTATAAAAAGATTTAGAAAGTCTAGGAAATCAAAAATGATGAAGTAGAAAAACAGAAATGAAAGTCCCACAAGTGTATGAAGTCACAAAAAGCAGGAGACGGCTGTAAAATCCCAAAATCCACTTTAATATGCACAGGTATAAGCGCTTTTGTACAATTAGTACACTTCTCATTCCTACAGAATCTCCTACATAGGTTGTCTGATGATTCTCTAGTACTTTTTAATAATCCTCAAACATTCCCAGAGGTAGTTGTCCCTAAATGCCCTATATACTTGAATAAGATCGCTCTTAGATATCTGTAAGAGATACTGTACAAGTTCAGATATTTTAGTCTTTCATAATAACTTAGATTTTCACATCCATGGATGCCCTTGGTATATTTCCGCTGTACTCTTTCAAGTTTACTCATGCTTGTTTTCTTATATGGTTTCCATATTGTTATTCCGTACTCAAGTTTGAGTCTAATGTAAATAACAAACAATGACATCATCATTTTTACAAGTGTGTGAAGTCACAAAAAGCAGGAAACGGCTGTAAAATCAAAAAATCCACTTTAATATGCACAGGTATAAGTGCTTTCGTCCCAAAAGTGCTTAATCAGGAAATTCATCAGATACAAAGTTAAAACATGAAAGGTAACATTAAGTAGACCAAGAAACAGTGACATAACTTCCGCTATCACATTTAAAAAGACATTACATTCTAAAACCAAAATCCTGTCAAAATTTTTGAGATGAAAAATACTGCAAGCAGAAATAACACAAGTCCATAAAAACATATCAAAAGGATATTCATCTACACCCCAACAAACCATAGCACAAAACATGCCACAAAACAATCCAGTATGTGTAAATACAATATCATCATTTTCTTAGATAATGAATGAACCATAAGCAACCTCTACTAATAGTGATACTGTTTAACTATAATGTTATGGTCCAGGAATAAGCATAAGGTTCATTAAGCCACTGCTTGACTGCAGCCTCAACATGTGTTCAGAAGTGTGTAAACATGCACTCACATAAAGTCATTGTAGACCTCTTTTATGATGTGGATTTTACTGCTCCCCACACTCAGGGATGGGGTTATGTCATTACAAAATAGCAAGATTTCTCAAATGCTAGTGAGGGCATAAAGCAACCACAGAGATGTCTCCAGGTAGCTCTCACACTAATCCTGGGAGAAATTTCCAGATACGGAAACAAATGGCCATGTCCATATGGGGAGGCTTCATGGTCTGCTGGCACAGCGGGAAAAAAAAAGTCTGCATGAGACAACCCTGCTACTACTAACCCTCTTCCTAAGAAGATCAATAGGATTTTCTGGACTTTCAGGGAGTGCTCAAGTTTGGGCAGAAACTCCAAACCTGACATTACTGTTTCAGTGGTAACACTACAAAAAGATCCTACTGCCTGGAATCCAAGCTATGGACAGATCTGATAAGCATAGCTTCTCCTGGATTCTTCATATCTCTAATATGCAACTCAAAAGTGAATCATGTAAATAAAAATATACATACATATACATGCAACCAGAAACAATACCCCCAGACCTCAGTGCTGCACAAAGATCCTGATGCTCAGCCTCATTAAAGAATCCCATGCAATGGACAGATTTCAGAAGCAAGTATTTTCCTGAATTCTCTAATGTGCCATTCAAAAGTAAAGCACCAACATCAAAATATACATGCAACCAGAGCAAGATAACCTCCAAACCTCATCCACAAATGTACAGGGGAAGCTCAGATGGAATTAAGAATATGGATGTGGACAATGTAGGCCTAATGTTATGGCAATTACATTTTTTTAATCTGATATAATCCTATCCATATTCTCCAACCTTCAAGTCAGTGTCTCAACTACCCCCCCCCAGGTGGTATCATATAACACACCACTTATGATTGCAATATTTAATGATAATCATGGGGAATGCAGGCAACTTATGTAAAAATGTTGATGCTGGGAGAGTAGAAACCTGTTATATCTGAATAAGAGGCTGAACAGATGATGGATAAGACTTTGGAAATTTAGACACCAGGAAGGCAGATGCCTGGATAAAACAGGTAAGGGTGCTGTAAAACATTGTGAGACATATCAACAGATCAGCTCAATTGTAAAAGACACCAGGGGAAGATGGTTTCTGGACACCTTAGTAACAAGAATAGTGCCTTTGGTCTTCTAGTAAGCACCTTAATTCAGCATCCAATTGCTCATAATCAACAGGTGAGAAGCCAGAGAACTACATCAAAGGTAGAGGGGTAGCAGGTTTTAATAAATGCACTTGTTCTTCTTGAGAAGAAAGATAACAATGTGAAAGAGTTTTGACTCTCCTTCAATTAAACTTTAGGTCGGATGCCCTGCAGAGAAGGACCATCAGCCATGGATGCTAGCTAAGCAAAGGAATCAGTGGGAGGAGTCACCCACAAATCTTAACTGAAATTTAAAGTGCTTTTATTTCCTTAGGGGTTAGTAAATGATAGAGAAGACAAAGACAACACTGGAGGGAATGTTATACATCTAACATTGTTAATTTCTAATAAAGCAGAAAACTTTCTAAAGTGTTAAAGTGGCATCTTTTAGTGGTACTGTTGAGTGCATTAAAATACCGTGCATCTTAGGTAGCATGTGTACCCAAGCAGTACGGGCATCTGATGTGCCCCTGACCAGGAGAAATATGCCTGTTGCAGGCATATTTGTGAAATAAAAAAATAGTTTTTACGTACTGTCATAGTAGAACTAGGGTGCAGAGTTGAGGAAACAAGAAAAATACAGAAAACATTACCTCAAACAAGAAAATGTCAGAACTCATAATGATTGACAGAAAAGAAGGTACAAGATAAGCACACAATTTTCTTTCAGAAAAAAATCTACATAAGACAGCCTGAGTCCATTTTAGACATGGCAGATGATTCTGCACAGCAAGTAAGAATTGGAAAGAGAGGGATGAATACCTCCTGGGAAGAGAAGTGGTCTGCAAAGGATTTTCAGGCTAAGCGGTCTTAATGCCTGTGGCAAAAATGGGCATGCTGGTTACTAAAAATTAAATGTCATCTCATCAGTTCTAAATTTATAGACAGTTGTCATAATGATAAATCCATAAGGAATAGGACTATCCTTGGTAAACTGTAGGACTTAATTTCACAAGCATTAGGGCCACTTAGGCAGATAAAATCTTCCCAGGGCTACAATCCCTTCCTCCCACTGCCTCTATTTTGTGCCAACTGAAAAAATGAAACAAATCACACAAATTACAAAGGAAAGATAAAGTAAAGCAAGACAAGAAAGCCAGGGGAAAAGAAGACACAGTCATCATAATCATCATCAAATCTCTCTCTCTCCATTTTCTACATGGGTTCAAAGTACTGTGTCAGTTGTTGTCATCTTTCTCTATTTAATGCCACTCTTCTGCCTTCTTTGACACTCATGCTCGACTGTCATAGGTCTTTTCTCACACAATCCCATCCACCTCTTTGCTGGATGCTCCTGTTTCCTCTTGTCTTCTTCCTTTCTGTCCCAAATCATCTTCACAGGATTCTCTTCGGCTTTTTTGCATGTGTACCTGCACCACTATAGTCTGTTCTCTTTCACCTTTTCTGCAATTGGAGCAACTTTGGTTTCTGCTCTTATGACCTCATTTCCTCATCTGTCCCACTGTGTGCATCCTCCCACCCATCTCAGTCACTTCATCTTCATCACCTCTAGCTTCCTCAACTGCTCTGCCTTTACTGCCCAGGTTTCTGTACCATACAGTACAACTGGTCACAACACTATTTTGTGCACCTTACTTTTCAGCTTCTTTGGAATTTGTCTGTCATATACTATCCCTGACACACTGTGCCAGTTGGTTGCAGCTTCTCTTATACTAGCTTTGATCTCCTTGTTCAAACTTTCCTTCTCCTCAACCACCCCTCCCAGATACATGAAGCTGTTAAGCTGTTTCACTTCTATCGCAGTTCTCACCTTCTTCTGAACTTCGCCAATCACTGCCATTACAACAGTCTTATCTGTACTCAGTTTCATCTCATGTGCCTTCAATTTTGCATTCCATTCTTCTACCCTTTGCTGACATTCATGCTCAGACTCTGCCTGTAATGCCACATTGTCTGTATACAGCATCTCTGCTGATATGACCCCTTTGTCCTATTAGCTAATGTAGTCCATCACCAGTACGAACAGCAGTGGGCTCAGAGCTAAACCCTAGTGCATGCTCAAATCCTACTGGGAACCCTTCTGTGTTCATACTTAAGCCACTGGATCCTTGTACATAGCTTGCATTAATTCTAACAATGTTTCTGGGACTTCACATCACCACCACAGGACTGCCCAAATCAGCTGTCTTAGGACTTTGTCATATGTTTTCTCCAAGTCTAGGAATGCCCAGTTAGACTCTCTTCTCATCTCTAGCATCTTCTCAAATATCGTCTCACTGCAAACATTGGGTCAGTTGTGCTGCATCCTGATCTTAACCCAAAATGAGATCTACCATCTTACTTTCTATTGCAACACGCTCCAGGGATCTAAACCTTGTCAACACAATAAACAAAACACGCTGAAGGGATAGGTTCCTGACTCAGAGACTCCCCTGACTCTGGAATAGACTGCCCATACATGTCAAGCAGAATGCCTCTTTGGCCCTCTTCAAAAGGAACCTTGACAATTGGATGGGAGAAAGGAAATTCATCCTGGGGATCACGCCAGTCGCCCTGCTGCACAGAGGTCCAGGGAAGTAAACAGTGTGGGAAGAAATAGCCAGGGAATTGGTATGGCTAGGCTTGTATAGGCCCTAAGGCCGATACCCTAGTACCAACCTATGAACTGCTTTGCATATTAATTTATCAATCACCCTCTCCAGAACTTTCATGCAATGTTACAGGAGTTTTGTACCTCTGTACTGCCCACAGTTATAATGTCCCCTTTGTTTTTGAACACTGCTACTAGTATGCTCATTTTCCAGTCATCTGGGATGCACTTTTCTCTCCACTATGCTACGTGTACCCTCAGGAGCCATTTCTACCCTATCAAACCCAGCATCTTTATCATATCTGCTGTCACCTCATCCTAGCCTACTGCTTTTTCTGACTTCGTTTTCCTTAGTGCTGTTCTTACCTTTTCTATGGTGGGCTGCTCCTCTTCTCTCATTCTAGGCTGTGTCTGGGGCAGTAAAGCTTCTGCGGAGTTTTCTTCATTTAGAAGCTGCTGGAAGTACTCCTTCCATCTACCTTTAATGTTCTATGCACTGGTGATCAGGTTGCTGCCGGCATCCTTTATGAAGGATGTCTGACTACCTGCTCTATCATTCTATCTTTGCCTTGCAACTTGGTATACTTTCTTTGTGCCATCTACCAACTTACTCTCCAGAAGCTGGTAGAGTGCCTCTGACGCCCTGTCCTTTGCTACTGCAACTCCTTTCCTAGCTTCTCTGTCAGCCAACCAGTATTCCTTCCTAGCCTGATCTGTTCTATCTCCCACTTTTTCCTGCACTGTACGTTACAGAAAATGAACCTTCCATTTGCATTCCTACTACCAAGTTAAGCACCTATAACTTCAATATTTGATAAACAGAGATCCATCTTGCATAGTAATTTATGAGAATATGCCTCAAGAATACCTAGACCTGGAGATATTGCAAAATTTCTAGTACCTCACAAAAGTAGAAGGAAGACCAAGATGCTGCCCTGCAAATGTCATCCAAAATAGTATTATGCAAAGAAAAAAAAATTGTCCACAGAGGAAGCCACTGCACTAATGGAATGAGTTATAGGGTCTGCTGGGAGAGTTTTACTGAAACAAAAAAAAAATTCTACAGTCCAGTCACCTGGAGAAGGCATGTGTGGTTAACCTTCTTGCCCAAATAGGTTTTAAAAATGTTACAAAACAGATGTTTGTCCTTCTTCTGCACTTAATCCTGTCCACATACTTGAAATGTCAGTAGACCTCTAAACACTGAAGAAGAGTATTTACCTTGGGTTCAGTAGAATGGATTAAATTTTGCTGATACAAGTACCCTTAGGCATAGCCAGTGAAGTAGTCTTGACAACCACCCCACTTTCACGAAAAAATATATGAGCACAGAGTTAGAAAACATCTCTCTCAACTGTACAGATTTTCGCAGAATGTTCAGATTTTTGCCTCGTACTTTTGGCCTGTTTTTTCATAAAATTGTAGTTTTCTGGCAAATCAAGCCATTAAATACTGAAGTCAGAAAATAATGACAGACATTTAAGTTTCAGGCTTCATTCCCTTCAAAAAATTCATGCTAACATAAAACCTGAACCTGTTATTCTATCCGCTTTCTTGAGTTTGTAAGAGCAACATTTAAAAATTGTCCCTATTTTTGGGCCTTTGTTCCCCCATTATTTATGGCTTTGTCCAAACTTTTTGCTCTAAAAGGTTGGTATGTTAGAAGAACATTACTGTGCTAAAGACCAGAACCAAAGACTGCAAATTTGATGAACTGCACAATGATGGATAGAGTAGTTTGCAGCATATAAGAAATGGAGAAAAAGGGAGAATTTAATGGCTCTTATAGTCCTGATCTATCAATGTTCACTTTCATCAAAAACTGCTAACTTCCCTCAAGGTTGTATGACCACAGAAAGTGTTATATTGTGTAAGTTGGGGTATATCCTTCACTTCTGAATAAGTTATTTTTTTAATTAAATAAGAGAGTGAAATTGTTTCCTCAGGAGTCTTCAGACCATACCACAAACAACAATGGCCAGGCAATTAGCAGAAAAAAGCAATGGATTCCTATCAGAAGGCAGAGACCCAACCCTGAGTCATGATAATTGAAAGATACACTGCAATTCAAACAAAGATAGCAAATTTGAAAAGAGTTACGCCATTAAATCATTTTTGCAAGGTGGGGAGGCTTTATCTCCCTATACACCAACTTCCTGCTACTTAAAGTAATCTCAGCTTAGACAGAATACTTTTGAGGCACTACAACCTCGGACATGGTAAATATTCTCCAACATCTGTACTTTTAGTTCCACTATCCCTAACAATTATAACCTTCACAATTTCAGTGAGCACCTACATATTTGACCTTATGAAAAGGTGTGGGTGTATGCAAAGCAAATTAAATAACTAGTATGTAGTAACAAGAAAACCGGAAAAAAATACAAGATTTGAGTCAATAAGTCTAAAATTAAAGATTGAAACACGTATGAGTGTTATATATATATATATATATATATATATATATATATATATATATGAGTCTACTGCAGATGGTTGAATTCCCACAATCTCTAACTTCATATGTCCAACCTCATATGATCGAGTTTGTGAAAGCTCGACTGGACTGCATGGAGATCTGCATACAGTGCATAACGGGAATATTTCCTGTTACTACACCATAGTGAGATCGGAGTTGGTATATTTAAGTACGGGGTGTGTGAGGGTGCAGGGGTGCTTGCCCCCTGCAAAATACTGATTTTATTAGTATTTCTTTTGTTTTTTTGCCAGTTCGGAAAACCGGCTTTCGCGATAATGCAATTTCGCGGTAGTGCAGTTTCGCTGTTATGGGTGTCGATGTTGCTTGTTCGAGATTTTGGGATTTCGAATAAGCAACATAGACATATATATATATATATATATATATATATATATATATATAAAAAACAAATGCATAGGAATGCAAAATGGAGCCCAATGAAAACAGATGATGGACAATGCTTTGGAAAGTTAGCCTTATGTTGGTGTGGCTGCAAGCACTGTCCTACATTCACCTCCACCACAAAAGTATATTTTTAAGTTAAGAGCAAGATTGAGAGTGTTCAAAAGACTCTCCTTGCTGCTGAACATAAATATGACAATGAATAGTATCATCAAACTGCTCTGGATGGTTATATGATAGTGAAAAAGGGATGCTTCACTGATGTATGAAAATGCATCAGAAAAAGTAAGACAGAACTGCAAATTTTAACTGCTGGGAAGAAATGCTGAGAAAAAAATGGAATTAAACTAGAGAATACTTCAATAGCTTTGGGACTATAAAACACTAATGCTAGTGTGTCAGTGGTACAAGTAGTACACTTACCTTTGGTGCAGTGGGCTGTGGATTCTATTCCCACAGCAGGTGGATAGATTTCTGACACTGTAGTACAGCATAAGGTAGGTGTGGTATCCTTCAGATGAGAAATTAATATGAACTCCATTTGCCAGAGCTGGTGGTAGCTCAGGTGATGTGAAAGATGCCCTGGTCAGATTTCCCCTACTAGTTTAAATACCACCTTGGGTCTCCCCTGAAGACAGACTATTAGCCTAGTAGGACAACAAAAGATAAATAAACAGAAATTTGTACAGACTATTAACATATTGAGTTCATGAAGCAGAATCATTATGTAAACAAACAAGTGTATAAAAAAGGCAAGCGTCATTTTTTCAAATCATAGCAGTTGAAGATTACACTTTTAGCATTTAGGTCTATTCGTCTTGTGAGAAGCAAGGAAAGGAGGTTAAACAAATTTAGAGTATATAAACAAAGACTACAAATGCACAAAAATAGTCACAGGCATCAGACACTTGTGGAGAACCATAGCGATAATATTCTTCTAAACTGCTAATTTATTTAGAGGCTTAGAAGATTACCGAGAGAATCTCGTTTACAAATAAATCATGATGCAGTGCCATTTAGTCATGCTCCAAGAAATGTGCAACTAGCTCTCAGAAGTAAAACAAAGCAGGGACTGAAGTGAATTTAAAGTTTAGGCATCAGAACCAACAGAATGGGTGAATAATGTGGATACTGCTTTGAAAAGAAAACTGATTCACAAAATATAAAGTGGTTAAGAGAGGGCATTACCAACAGCTCACTGATGAAAAATGTCCACACGAATGGGACACTGAGTTGAAAAATATTGGGGGTGATGGTGCCATTTTTATTAGTAAGGAAATATTGGCATTTGTCATCAAGATGACTAAGTGATTGAAAATTAAGTCAGGAACAAAGTAAGAGGTACTTTATCCTGAAGTATGGGTTTGTGCTTCTCTTCCTTTTGCTTTGTCTCACAATTCTCTATACATTTTTGGGGTCATCTATGAATTGCTTATTTTGTATTTTTTCTTTGTATTTATCTGCATATCAAGTTTTTCTGCCTGTGCTGACATCTTTAGTTTATTATTTGCTATAGTATATAGATCCAGATCTGTTCTAATACTACACATTACTTTTATCACATATTTTTGCTGATCTGTTCCCTCTTCTAACAGCGATGCTTCTTGTCTTAATTGCTTTATTTTTTTTTTTCTGTTCGATACTTCCATGATGGCATTTGACTTCTTCCATTACTGCTCTGTATTTTTGTGGTAAAACTTAGCTGCATAGTAACATATCCTATTTACTTCCATTATATTGTGTATTTCTGTTAATAGTTTTTATTACTGTATTTGTTTTATCAGACTTTTATCATTTTGGGTTTTATTTACTTTCTGTAATCTATTTCTTTCAATTTTAATATGTCTAATCAACAGCTCTTCTCGTAGATCATTTTCTACTAAAATAAGGGCACATTCTTTATTCAGCATTTCCTGCAGGCATTTAAATCTTTTTGTCACATATTCTCTTCAGCTGTTGCTCTTTCATATGGGAACTTACTGGCCTATCACTCCACAACATTGTCTGCATCAGAGTTGTCACCATTTCCTGCTCCTTCCCCTGCTGTGCAACACCAACTGAACTTTTGTTCTGGTTTCCTCCTGAAGGCTCCAGAGTGTCTTCATGTAGCAACTGATCAGCAGATGCTTCCCATTGCACCTGTTTCGCCACAATTTAAGGACTTATTGTTCCATCATGCTGTGACTTTACCAGAGCTGAATTTTCTATACTAAAGCCTTCACTTTGCAAGTAATCCATAAAATCAGTTTCTATTTCTTTAATTTCTCCATTACTAATCTTCTTTACCACTTCCCCCTTTTTTTGTATTGCACAATTCTCCATATACAGATGCACCTTTGCCTGCATTTCTCTTCAAATACATTTGGTGCTGCTTTTTGAACTGATTACTTTCCTCCTTTGCATAAATACTGCACCACACTAAATCTCTTTCTTTTCCATGTCCATATTTATTCTGCAGAAGGCTCCTGCTCCACCTATTTTTCCTTACTTTGGGGACTTATTGTTCCATCATGTTGTGACAAACTGTATTAGACTTTCTACAATAAACCCTTCACATGCTGTGACAATCTGGGTTAGATTTTCTACACTAAACCTTTCACTTTGTAGGTCAGGGGTGTCCAACCTTTTCAGTTGCAAGGGCCGCATTGAGTCAACAGAAATGGTCTGGGGGCCGCATGTAAAATATATCATTGTAGACAGCAAGTGAGGACCAAAAAAAAAAAGGTCTCCCATGTAAACCGAAGAGCAAAAAAAAAAAGTCTCCCACGTAAACTGAAGAGCAAAAAAAAAAACATTCTGAACTAAAAATTATATTTCTGCACTTCAGGCTGTTCAATGACTTCAAAACATATGCATTTAACATAGTGGAAGAATTCTTTGCTGCCACCAAAAACTAAATAAAATGCATGGCTTGGTTAGGATGTCAGCTAAACTAAAGTTTCACACTTGGGAGTCCTGTGATATGCATGGCCCATCTAACCAACAAATGCAGCTAAACAAAACAGGATGCAACTCTTAACTTTAAAGCAGGAAACCTCTGTCCCAGATAACGCATTTGGAAAGAACACAACACTTCATGTGAGAATTACAAAACTGATTGGATTCAGATAGTGGGAAATCATGAAAAGGGCAACATGGCTAAACCTTATCCACTGACAGCCAATGTCACCTGTGAGGCAGTGTTGACTTGCATTTCCATGTATGAGAAATATGTCACCACTATGCAGATCTCTGAGGCTTCACAGAAGAACACTACACCCAGTTTTTAAACTTTAAGTTTAAACTAAGCCTCATTTATGCAGATACACGAAGTAGAGAAAAATTAAGTATTGAAAACAAAGATGGTGCTCTGCCTTACTTCGTTCATATCACACAAGGCCCGCTGATGAAAAATAAGACACTGCATTGCCAAAGCCGTCCTGTGTACATGGAGGAGGAAGCAACTTAATTATATACAAAAGTTTCTGCATGAGACAAGATGTTATCCTGTAACACTCTAGCTGAGCTTATTGTGGTAGCATTAAGAAGTAACCGGCCTTTCTATGCACCTAAATCTGGGAAACAACAAGTAGGGATAAAGGACATTACAATCTCACTAAAAATCAAGAATTTTGTTTACAAGGATATGACAACAATGTCTTATCCCTTGGGAACTGCCTAAAATACTAACATGTAATCTAATTTGATACTCATGCCAGTATCAGTGTAACTGTAAACCAGTCCTGCTGTAAACAATAAGTAGCGACTTATACAATAAAAGTAAATGTAAAGACTTATTTTTTTCTCACAAAAAAAGCACACAAAACATTCATACATTCACAGTTCGAACAAACATATGAGTCTGACAATTTAAAATCCTAAACATGAATGTTGCAGAAGCACAGACTTTTCCCCAAACTTAATCTTCCCATCCTCATCAGAAACAGTTGGATTATAATTAAATAAATGTTTGGCACCAGTAGGATTAACTAAAGCTACAACTGATGGGTCAGATTTTGAGTATAAAAGAATTAACAGACTGATGGACTTTATACATCACATCTGCATTTTTAGGGGCAGCTGGCTGGGTGCCAGGAAAATGGCAGGCAGTAACATATCCTCCAAAGCTGACAGAACTGGAGGAATGGGTGAAGGTTCTTGAAATTTCCTGTTAACAGCTCATTGTATTTCTTGAGGGACTGGAGAAACCTCAGTGTTCTCTTGCGGAAAACAATGGCACATTCTGGAAATAGTGTGAGAAACAGAACACCCCCCACACACACACACACACACACACACACACACACACACACACAGGGAGATTCAGAAAATGGGCTCCAAGTCTGAATCAGAAATCCGAAGAGAAAATCCATTGCCTGCCCCTTCTTATCCAGATACAGAATCCTGAATCTCTTCAGGAGAAGAAAGGCATCCCTCTTTCATTTACCAGAAACCATCATATAAGGAGGACCAGTAGCCTGAGTCAGATCCCAGTAAACTAATCCTATGGAAATTAGGAGGAGGAGTAGATACATGTTTAGTTTTCTGTTTCTTCTTGATAGGAACAATGATGCCAACAGTGTTATTTAATAGCAGCATCAATTTTCTCAGAGTTGGACACAACATTCTGGCAAAAAAGGGAAGCCATCCCTGTTCCCTCTCCCAGGACCAGGGACTCTCCCTTGCACGCTGAGGGGACCTCAACAGCCACAGTGGACATGGCTAACCCCTGGTCTATCATGGCTGCAAGTGCTATACCAGAGGGACCTGGGGGTAAAAGAGGAGTTGTCTAAGGTACAACTAATGGCCACAGCAAAGTCACCCACCTGTGGCTGATGCAAATTGCTAGAATGCTGTGGTGACAAAGCCAGCTTACTTAACCTTTTCTTTTTGTGGCTAGAAGTACCACCAATTATGAGACCGACAGTTTACTCCACATTCATGCAAAACTGGTGCCTCTTTCCGAGGAAAACAAGCAACAAGAGCCAGTAAAACTTAAGTCTTTAAAACTCACTTTTTACACATAAAAGCGTAAAAAGCACTTCAAAAACACCTGACAGCCCGAAAAAAGTAAAAAACACAATTACTCCACAGAAAAAAAATGTAGAAGTTGTTTAAAATAACTGAAACTGACAGGAAAAACAGCTCTTGTTTAAAAGTATAGTATGGCCTTATGATAGTCCACTAAAACACAAACTCTTAGCTTTAAAATACATTTCCTGAACAGGAAAGGAGTTATAAAAAAGATTTCAGAAGCAAAAAAAAATGACAGTGTTATATCATAGATAACATAGTAATTTATGACAGAAGAGAACTTGTAGACCAGATCTTCAGAGACCTGAATACACAATCAGTATGTAAACAAATGTGGTTTATAAACAGCTGCCTGCTTCATAGGGGCTGTTCACTTCTTATGTTGCTTGAAAGGTACCAACTTATTTCTTTGTCAGATTTTTCTTTAAGACCTAATCGCAATCTTCTGCATGGGAAACAGGCAAGCCTAATGCTTATTCATTGCACTGAGATTATAACACTATTGTATTTTACATTATGCACTGCTTTATTATCAATTAGGAATATATATTTATCTTAAAGTTAACTATAGTATATCGGAAACTCTGTCAGTTACATTCACTATCCTCTCAAACACTAAGCTGATCAGCACTTCTAACCTTGATTAGGAGAGATCTGAAAAGAAAAATATTTTGTCAAGGGTTTTAAAATTGTTTCCTTAATCTTATCTTTTTGAACAGTGCACTTTATTGTAAAATGGCACACTTTGCAGACCCATTTCAGGTAAAATTTTAAATATTCAGATTCTACATAACCAGGTTATGATGGCAGTGTTGCTTATCAACAATAAAAAACAAAAAGAGAAATTGGGTAGGCTTAAAATGGCCCACAAGGGCAGCTAGTGTAGTACTTATTATGCAAGTCATTATTGGGTCTTAAAAATAGTTAGCCCCCTTTTGGACCATACTGCTTCAGGAAACAATGGTCCACTTGAAATGTAAATAATGTACTTACTGTGAAATCCGTGTGAGCATTGCTGTGTTTATCTACTGATTCTACTCCATCAGATGACTTTCTTCCTTTGCCTGATTATCTTGAAATATTTTTTCAACATAACTGATTTTTCAGATAGTTTCATCTTAAAAAGTTCTGTGCGACTAGAAATGTAGCAAGAAATGCTTCATCATGCATTAAAAGAGGTTACAGTAACCTGAAAAATGGACTTTGAGTGAAGCAAGATAAGTGATAAGTATTTTGAAAAACTGGAATATCTTGTGTAAAGCCAGGCAGGGAAAAACCTTAACAAGATTACTTCACAATCACCAAACAATATCTTGTACAGCAAGTTCCAAGAACAGCAGCCTCGCAATGGATAAAAGGAAGTCAAATCTGGGAATGAATAGCAGCTATGCATATTTAAAAAAAGTCAGAAAAATTATGAAACAATGGAGAAATAATGTTTCATTGTTTTTACTTTAACAGACGTTTTATTATTCCACTTTAACAAGCTTAATTTAAATAATGGTTTCATTGCTTCAATTTTAAGATGTTCGTCGTCTCCCATTGCTGCAGTCCTGACAAATGGGTACTCCGCTGCCCACCATCGGCCCGAATACCAAAGGGCTAGAACCGGCGTCGGTCACGGGCGCCTGAGACTGACGTAAGTACTTGTCAGTACAAATGCGCATGACCGACACCATAACCTCAGTCTTTCTTGCCGCATGGTCCTCAGCAGAAGCAGTTTTTGCAAGTGCCGTTCGGCTTTCTGGAATTGTCGGTTTTCGAGTTTCAGACCGGATACCAAGTTGGCTAAGTACCCTGTTGGGAACATTTTTTGTCTTTTTCTTGCCTCAGTATTGCCGGATGTCAGAAAAAGTTAATAACTGTATTTCTTGTGGGAAACAGATTCCTCATAGGGATTACCATTCACTCTGCATTCCTTGTTTAGGGCCCGAGCACGACGTTGTTGGGTGTCGCTTTTGTGCTACTTTTAACAAGCGTACTATTAAACGTCGGTTGGACTGTGCTAGGCTGGTGTTTGGTAAACGTTGTAATTATAACATGCCGTCGGATTCTCCGACGACTGGTTCTTCTAAGAAGTGCAAAGATAAGTCTTTGCGGTCCAAACAGGATGAGGCGTCCACTCCAGACGTCGGTTCTGTGGAACCACTGACTGCTTCAGTGGCTCCTTCTGACAGTTTACCAGTGTGTCTAGGGGAGCCTTTGTTACTGCAGGAAGTGGCTTCTCCTGTGTTAGGCCAGGCTGAGGGTGCTTCTTTGTTGTCAGTGGCTTCCTCCCCTCATAGGGTAGTTAGACCTCCTCCTTCTCAAGGCAAAGGCCATTCTAAATCTAGGTCTTTCCCTGCTGGTGCTAATCCCCAGGGTCCAGCTCCTAGGAAGCACATGTTAAAGATGGCTGAAGATTTGATTACTTTAATTAGAGGTTCCATGCCCCCCCCTGTGAAGAGGCCCAGGATAGGCACAGAGTTGGAGGGTCTGGTTCAGTCTTCCAATGAGTCAGATTCCTCTGTGGAAGAGCTTCAGGATTTCCCTCCCTATTCTGATTCAGAGGCTGAGGACGCTACCCCCTCTGCGTCCCCTCCAGAAGATTTTTCTTTCTCTGAAACTTTGCATTCCATGAGGGAACATTTCCAGTGGGATGGCCAAGATTATTCTGATTCTCGTAAAAGGCTAAGAGAATTCTTGTTTTTACCTCAGCACAGGCCTTTGGCTATTCCCCCTGTGCTGGATGTTGTTCAGGATGTATTTTCTGAGGCGGCCCTTAACCCAGATTCTCTGCCTCCTGCCCCAGTTAAACCAGATAGATACTACAGGGTTCCGGAAGCTCACAAGTACTTGTATAAGAGTCCTAGGGCTGATCCAGAAACTATTTCTCAAGGCCCCAAAGGTGTTAAGGCTTCTGTGGTTAAGAATCCGGTTCCTCTGGACAAGGATGCTAGGGCCCTGGATAGGTGGGGTAAAAAAACTGTATACCTCTTCTACTTTGGCTATGAGAGCTTTAAATTGTCAATTTCATATGCTCAGGTATCAGAATTATTTGCTAAGTCAATTGAAATGTAAAGTGGATGCTTTGTCTGAAGGTGTTGACTGTAAGGAGCTTCAGGATTTAGTGCATGCTTCAGACCAGGTTGGTAAGCATTCTTTGCAGTGTGGTTTTGATGCTTTACAAGCTTCTTCCAGGGTGGCTGCTACTAGTTCTGTTGTTCGCAGACATGCCTGGCTTAGAGATCAGTCCTTGTCAGAGCATGTTAAGGCTCGCATTATGGATGCTCCTTTGCAATCTGATGTTCTTTTTGGCCCTCCAGTGGAATCAGTTTTGAAAAA
This sequence comes from Protopterus annectens, assembly GCF_019279795.1. Classification (NCBI taxonomy): domain Eukaryota; kingdom Metazoa; phylum Chordata; order Ceratodontiformes; family Protopteridae; genus Protopterus; species Protopterus annectens. The sequence continues at coordinate 1,359,155,067 of NC_056744.1, read as the reverse complement.
AATGGAGGAAAAAGCTAAGTCTATGCAGACGGTAAAGGACTTCTTACAGGTTCAGCCCCCTAAGTTCAGTAGGAATTGGCCTGCTAGGGGATGGTCTTTTCCCTCTTCGGATTTTCATTCTAGGGGCAGGTCGAGGCGTGGTAGAGGTAGGGCTTCCTCTCAGGGCCCTGTTACTTCTAGGCCTTTGAACTCTTTTACCCCCTCTGCTGGGGTGGGCAGGGGTCAGTCCTTTCGGAAGCAGTCCCAATGACCTGTGTCTTCCGCTGCCGGACTCTGCTTTGCTGGCAGCTCCTCTAGGAGGAAAACTGGGACTTTTCAAAAGGAATTGGCATTTGGTTACCCAAGACAAATGGGTATTGGACATTATAACTCGAGGCTACAAGTTTTATTTTCACACATTCCCTCCTTTCAAAGGTATGCCGGATGTGCCTCATCGGCAAAGACTGGAAGCGCAGGCACAGATTTTTTCTCTGCTCCGGTTGGGAGCAATATAGGCAGTTCCTTCTGTGGACAGAGGCACGGGGTTTTATTCCTGTCTTTTCTTAGTGCCAAAGAAGGGAAATACTTGGAGGCCCATTCTGGATTTATCCATTCTAAACACCTTTCTGGAAATTCCGAAATTCAAGATGTTGACACTGCAGCAGCTGTTGCCTATGCTAGGCAGAGATCACTGGATGGTGACTTTGGATCTCAAGGAGGCCTATCTTCACATTCCTATCAGGCCCAGTTGCAGGAAATTCCTGAGGTTTCGGACTGGGAATTTGCATTATCAGTTCTCTGCATTGCCCTTTGGCTTATCTACTGCGCCCAGGGTATTCACAAAAGTCCTGGCTCCAGTAATAGCTTTTCTCCGGCTAAGGGGATTTCAAATGTATCCTTATCTGGATGATTGTTTGATACTGGCTCAGGGCAAGCACGAACTTCTTTGACATCTGCAGTATGTGATGACAGTTTTCAGATGCCTAGTGTATTCTGTGAACGAAATAAAGTCCAGTCTAGTACCCTCACAGGAGATGTGTTTTCTGGGTGTGAGACTGAATACAGCTACTCAGATGGCATCTCTTACCCCGAACAAACAAAGAAATCTTCACCTATACTTCCAACAGCTATCCGTAATGTCCAGGCTGACTGCAAGGACAGTCCTTCAAGCCTTGGAGTTCATGGCATCTTGCATTCTAGTACTTCCCAATGCCAAACTGCATATGAGGAAGCTACAATGGTATCTCAAAAGCGTTTGGACTCAACACAGCCACAATTTGGATACTGTCATTCGGATTCTACCTTGCATTCAGAAAGAATTTGTGTGGTGGGCTCAGGAATGTCACCTAAACAAGGGACTCTCTGTGACCCAACCGGAGGCAAGTCAGATATTAACAACAGACGCCTCGGAGTCAGCCTGGGGAGCTCATTTCAAAGGAAAATGGATTCAAGACCTTTGGCCCCCGGAGCTGCTTCACTTGCATATCAACATGAAGGAGATGCTGGCAGTTCAATTTGCATTGAAAGCATTCAAGGATCTACTTCGACCGGGACTGGTGTTGATTCGAACAGACAACACAACTGTCATGTGGTACATCAACAAGCAGGGGGGAACTCATTCTTACCCTCTTTGCAGACAAGCAATGCTGTTATGGGAAACTGCTTTGGATCTGCACATCACTCTTAGAGCACAGTTTCTGCCAGGAGCACAAAATTCATTAGCAGATGTTCTGAGCAGACAGATGGTGGATCCTCACGAATGGAAGTTGGACCCTCAGGTATTTCGTCAGTTGACCATGGCTTGGGGAACTCCAGACATAGATCTGTTCGCTTCTCCTCTGAATTCCCAACTACCACTGTTTTGCACAAGGCTGTTTCATCCGAAAGCCTGGAAAATAGATGCACTGTCCTTCAGTTGGGGCAACCTTCACGTGTATGCCTTTCCTCCTCTGCCTCTTCTTCCAAAGGTCCTGTTGAAAGTCAGGAGGGACAAACCTTGCATGATCCTTATAGCGCCGGACTGGCCTCATCAACATTGGTACCCTCTGCTGAGGAGCCTAATTCATGGGACACCTTGGCCATTACCACGGATTCCTCACTTATTGTCTCAAGAAAACAATCATTTTCTCAATGTCAGGGTGCAATCCCTACACCTGACAGCCTGGCGCATTCAGTTTTAGAGGATGAGGGCCTTCAGCTCCCTCAACAAGTTTTGGATGTCCTTTTGGAAGCCAGGCGTCCTAGTACTCGGAAAGTTTATGCTGATAAATGGAAGAGATTTTTTCTTTGGACTTCAGCTAAAGGCCTTGATGTCACGTTGCCTAATTTGAGTTGTACTTTGCAATATTTGACTATGTTACTGGACAAGGGTTTGTCCTTCTCTTCTATAAAAGTGCATGCTGCAGCTATTTCTGCTCACTATGATGGTGATCCTCCTTTATTTTCACATCCTTTGCTTAAACAGTTTCTTAGAGGGGCAAAGAATATAAGACCCCCACGAAGGGCTCCTACTCCTGCCTGGGATCTTAATTTTGTTTTGGAAAAGCTGACTCTGCCTCCTTTTGAACCTGCAGCTATGGCTGAATTGAAGTTGTTGTCCTGGAAGACTGCTTTTTTATTGGCTGTTACTTCTGCTAGAAGGGTATCTGAATTACAGGCTCTCATGGCAGTGGAACCTTTTCTGATTTTTCACCAGGACAGAGTTTCCTTGAGTACTAATCCTACTTTTCTGCCTAAGGTAGTTTCTAATGTGGCATTGAACCAATCTATACATTTGCCTACTTTTTATGCTAACCCCCAAAATGAAAGGGAAAGAGTTTTGCATTCTTTGGATGTGCATAGGCAGTTACGGTATTACTTGTTCAGAACCAATGAGTTCAGGAACAGTTATTTGTTTCGTTTGCTGTGGCTTCAAGTGGGAAAGCTGTCTCAACTATTTCCAAGTGGATCGGCCATTGTATTGCTTTTTGTTACTCTCATCATGGTAAGGAGGTTCCAGTTGGGATCAGGCCTCATTCTACTAGGGCTACGGCCACCTCTACTGCTTTTTTGAGAGGGGTAGCTACTAAAGACATTCTAGAGGCAGCTACTTGGAGTTCTGTACATACCTTTACAAAGCATTATCATTTGCCTCTTTATTCTAGGTCTAGGGCTGGGTTTGCCACTGCAGTCTTACAGGGCATGTCTGCAGCTCCTCCTGCTATTTAGTTGGCCAGCCTCCCTTTTTCCGTTGCTCTGGGATTCTACCCATTTGTCAGGACTGCAGCAATGGGAGACAGAACATAGTACAGTTTTGTACCTACCATAAATGTAGATGTTCGAGGATCTCCATTGCTGCAGTCCTATTTTCCTCCTCCTTCCCCCTTTTTCTTTTTAGATTGGGGTTTTTTGGGTGGGGTTTTCTTTTTTGCATTCTGACGTCTGAGGCAAGAAAGACTGAGGTTATGGCGTCGGTCATGCGCATTTGTACTGACAAGTACTTACGTCAGTCTCAGGCGCCCGTGACCGACGCCGGTTCTAGCCCTTTGGTATTCGGGCCAATGGTGGGCAGCGGAGTACCCATTTGTCAGGACTGCAGCAATGGAGATCCTCGAACATCTACATTTATGGTAGGTACAAAACTGTACTTTTTTTTTTAAAACCAATAAAAGTAAAAAGCATTTATACATAATTGCGCTCACTACATGCTTAGCTTACCTGGTGTAGTAGTCTGTGTGTAAAAATTACAAATCCCTCTCTCTCTCTTAACTTTTCTTCGGCGCGATGCTCTCGTCTTCCCTCAGCTCTTCTTTGCCGCGAATGCAACTATTGGCACGAAAACTAATGGAAGGGTGCTTTTCGCGCATGTGCAAAGGACGCAAGTCAGCTCTTCCATTCCCGCGAATGAATCTATCGACGCGAAAACTAACGGGAGGGTGCTTTGGCGCATGCGCACACCAGCGAAAGGACGCAACCTTAAAAAAAAGGGAAAAAAAGTAAAATTTTAATTTAAGGGTCGCGGGCCGCATGGAAGAGGTCTGAGGGCCACATGCGGCCCGCGGGTTGGACACTACTGTTGTAGGTAATTCCATAACTTCAGCTGCTATTTAACTTCTATTTTGCTAATCTTCTATTCTAACCCCCCCCCCCATGATCTTATTTTTTGTATTGTGAAATATTCCCTATCTGGGTGCACTCGCCTGTATTTCTCTTCGAATACCTTTGGAGCTGCTTTTTTGTATTGATTAATTTGGCTGTTGCCTTGCATAAATATTGCACCATAATCAGATTTCTCTCTTTCCCATGTCCACGTTTCTTTTTTTATACCTTTTGAAAATCTCTAGGTTTTGTTCTTTATATTTCATATTTCCTCACACTTCTTTTTCCAAACAGCTGAGGTTTCTTTGGTCTATATAATATTTTTCATGAATCTGTTGTATTAATGAACACAAATTTGCATTTGAAGTTTTTGACAGTTTTTCCTTCCTCTAATTTCTCTCTCACTCTTTCTGAATATCTTCCATCTGGAAATTCTATGGACTACTACTGCCTTCTACAACAGGGGGCCATCCTCCCTCCAAGCCTGGTCTAACCCCACTGTAGGAATGTTTCCACTTCTTGAGGATTCAACAGTGCGCCTACCAGGATTGTGCATTTTTTATTCTGGGACTTGTGCATGCAGTTGTCTTTTTTATTTTGTAACCCATTTCTGTCTATGATATAGACTATATAAAATACAGACTATATATCGGTGTCATCTTGGTGAGATTTTATAAAAACAGGGTCCCCCTTGTGTACGTACTCAAAGATTTGAGGATGAATTCAATTTCAGCAATACAACTCCTTTCCTTGGTGATTTTATCACCTCTCCAGTTTGACCCCTGTCCATGCTCTGTCATTTCTAATGATGATGTAACCTGGAAGACTGTTTCCTGGTCTTTAGTATACGGTTTCAGCCAGATATCTGGGGCTATTAGTACACCAGGGGTGTATGACAATATACAGGCATGCAAGTCTGGTACTTTAGTATACATGTTCCTAAGATTTAGGTTCAATAGCAACTATTGCCTTAACTGAATGAGAGAGGAGTACTAGTAGCAGCTGAGGTCACAGAATTGAGGAGTGTGTAGAAATTCAGGAGAGTGACAAGGATTATGTATAATACCATCAAGAGCAGGCTTAGAAGGTGTGTGTAGTGATTTTTTTTTTTTTTTTTTTTATAATTTATGCTTTACTTTTATATTGTGTGTGTAGTGTGGGTTCTTCCTTGGTGTATTTATAATTAAAGAAAACAGACGGTGACAGACTATAGGCTGGATGCTGTAGCAGGTTGAAAGGGATGATTTAGAATTATGGAGTAGTGTTCTGGAGGTAAGAATAAGGTTGTGTAACAAAGGAGTGTGATAACATGGGGAATGGGAAAGAACAGAAGGTAGACGTAGAGCTAATAGGCAAAGGGGCAGTATAACATAGCTAGATAACAGAAAAGCATTTAAGAATGAAATAAGAGGTGATCAGTAATATGAATTAAGGTATTGCTGTTTAAATATAAGATGGGGAAAGAAAAGTAGAATTAAGTTGTTTCTGTGAAGTATGTTATACAGCAGGTCAATTATCCAAACACAGTCTTCCAAAGTTTCAGGGTAGGAAAAATCATAAAGTCTGAATATGTAAGCTTGTGCATTTGTGAAAAATATTCTTTACTGTGGTGCTGCGGTAGCGTTGTCGCCTCACAGTAAGACGCTGTCCAGTTTGATTCTCAGCTAGAGCGTCTTCTGCATGGAGACATGCGTGAATAGGCGTACCTTCGTTGAAGGTTGTGCATCAGGGCTGGTCACTCGGCACGTAAAAATCAACTACCAATCATTAGCGGACGGGAGTTCCGCTGTGGCAACCCCTAACCGGGAAAAGCTGTAAGACACAACAACATTCTTTATTGTACACTGGAATTGCTGAACGGTTGAAAAGTGCATTCCCTGCATGCAGAATAAAACAAGATTTTAGAAGTTTTTGATCTGGTTCAGTCTAAGTTTGACTATCCAAACTACCCTAGGTCCCAATTAGTTTTTCATAATCGACTCTCTACTGTAACAGCAGATAGTAGAAATGAAAATTCTGCGTTATAACCATGCCAGTGAATTGTACTTCATGCTTAGAAAGAAGAGAGATTAAAAGCTCTTCAAGACTCAGGAAGCCTGATTCCACTTGTTTAAGGTCCCCTAGCATGTAAGCATAAGATAATTAACCAAAAAGTTGAGGTAATACACATTCTCTGTGACAAAAAATACCCCTCACACATGTAGAGATACAAACAGTTCCAACAAAACTGTTACATGCTGTGTCAGTGACCTACTCCCCTCCCAATTTGACTTGTGATGTAATACTATGAAAAGATTTCTCACATTTTAATGTTTTATGGAAAATGTGGCAGGAGGGCAAATCTATTGCCACAGTGGCACACGGATACACTTCATTAAGAAGCAGAAAAAACAGCAGGCAGCTTCAATATAATATTGAAGATGGAGAAAGCAAGGCAGTGCCATCAAGAACCACAACAATGAAAAAGAAATATGAATAGAAGCAACACAAGACATTAGAATTTGGTTGGTGTTAGAGTAAAAAGTACTGTCTACTATCACAAACATACCCTGATTACAGAGGCACAAAAATCCCTAAACTGTAGGGGACGTCAGTAGAGGAAATCAAGGAGAACCAACAGAGGACCTGAAATAAGAAGTCAGTACAAAAGAAGTCTCCACACAAATAAGAAGAATTAACAAAGAAAAAAAGACAAACAGAAGTAGTGCATGCTTGTGAGGACGCTCAGGGCAAAGTGAGTATTTAAACCAAATTAACAGAGTAATACACAGTTTTGAAACAACTTCAGCTAGTGTAAAGACAGACTATGAGCAACATGTAATCAGTAAATGAAGAAATCTGAAGGTAAAATGTTGACCTGCGGTAGGTACCTTTTGCAAAGGAAGAAAACCATACAGAGGAAGGCCTAAGATAAGGATTATGGATGTGGTGAGAGGACTTACAGGTGGTTGGTGTGACAAAGCAAGATGCAGATGACAGGAAGAAATGGAAAACGATGATCCACTGTGTCCCTAACGGGAGCAGCTGAAAAAAGAAGGAACAGGAAAGCGGAGTACAGAGAGCAACAATTAGCGATCAATAAGCAGTTCCCACATTCCATATGTAATATCTCTAGATGGCTGCATTTGCAAAACATTACAGAGTTCCACTAAATTCCAATAGTCAAAGAACTCTACTATAGGATGGACATAATCAAAAATAGGATTACTGCCTGCTTTCCCCTGGTAGGATTCCTAAATTAGGAATAATGTTGTGAAAGAAATGTATTTTACCCAAAATAAAGCAATTTGGGAGACATTTTAGCTGGTTGTGCAGGTGAAAAAATCCTGGTATTGGGGGGATAAAGGGGAAAATGGCCTGTCAAGTGAAATGTTTCAGATATTTTGCAACTGCTGCTGTGATTATTTTACTTCTAAAGAATGTTTCTGAATTACTTTTGGATTACCTGAAATCTTCCATGCTACTGATCTAAATTCTATCAGCTTGAAGTACTGATTATTTTATTTTTTGGCAAACTATTTGCACCTCTTCATTTAAAAAATATTTTCTTAATAGACAAAGGTTTTGCAAAGTCATGAAAAGCCCATTTCCTTACCTACAGGATAAGATGCAAAGATAAACTCACAAGCATTTTATTATCTTAGCATAATCATCTGTATAGAAATTATAAAGTCTTGAAATTTATAACTATTTAACCAAATTCTCTGCTTTTGTAACCCCACAAACCATATACTATGTTCCTGGGGTTTTGCTCCCATGTACTTTTTCTGATTGAATTTAAGCTGCCACAAATTACACCTATTATTTTGCAAAGTCCTTTTCATCCCTTCAGTGACATCCTGCACATGCTACAACACAAATATTAGCTTCCAGACCTGCAGTGTTTATTACACCTGTACCCAGTACTGGAACTCCATTTACCACTTGCCCTAACATTTTTTTTTCTCAAAACTGTAATACTTAGACTACTACTGTAACATTCACATGACACTATTTTTAAAATCAGATCTGACGTGAGTGGATGGATGAAAAATACTCCAATGTCAGCAACTGAATCAATAACAAAAAAAAATAATTACTGTACTGACTTGCACTAATATTCGGCAGTAAAAGAAACTGCTACTGACGACTTTGCTCATTAAAGCATCTTCAATCATAAGGGGTGCAAAGTGTTCGCATGTTGTTTCATGGAATCAAAATCTAAACCAGGTGAAACTGAAATACTGAATATTGTACATTGATAAGACCTAGACGTGGGGTCATTAAAAAAGGGAATGAGCAAATTTCACAGAAATAAAAGGAACGCAGAATAATGGTCAGTGATGTTTAAGGGAAGGCAGGAACTGAGTAATGTAAGTACTGATGGAATGAAGGAAAACTTAAAAAAAAAACGTACTATAGGAAAACAATTAAATACTTTATCTTTTCAGTTAAAATATGTGCAATTGTCATTGTTTAAAAGATGATTTAATAAAGATGTTTAAAAGCAACCTTCTTTATGAAAAAAAAAACACTTCTGAAGATGCAAGGATTAAGTCAGATGCCCCCATCTGCTGTTAGCACTCCTTCCTTACCCTTTTGTCCTTAATGGTCAGATTACCCCCTTCAAATCTCCATGCTGTGATTTTGTGCACCTTCTTGCTTCTCTGGCCTCAGACAGAGAGCTACAGCACCTCTAATTTTCACTCATAACCTGCCATTTCTGGTGAACTTCCCTTGGGCTGCTGCCACTAGCCAGATAACACTTAACTTGTATAACCTCCACAACTGCGAACAGTACTCCAGGCTTTGCCAGACCAGGGTCTAACAGAACAGTGCATTATCTCTTGCTTCTGGAGACCATTCACTTGGGGATATAAGCCCAGTACTTCTGCTTGCTGCTGCCAATGTCCTCATCCTCTTTATAGTCAGTTAAAGTGTGATCAAAATTCCTGGAACTTTTTCCTCCACTGCTGCCATCACCTCTACTTTGTCACTTGATATTTTGCTTCCTTAAAGCATTTTGGAAATGATAAACTAGACTGTTCCAACAGCTATATCCCTTTTACTCCACCTTATACGGAAGGGCTTTTTCCTTACTCTGACCACTCCTCCACTCCCTTTAGGGAATGTCATTTCATCCTTAATGATTTCACATTTGATGCCTTTTTATGTAGATTGCTACTTCACCTCCATCTACCTCTTATTTCACTCCTGATCAAACAATAACCAGTCAAGACACCTTCATGCCCCACCATTCTCCTCACTGGTTCATTTTTCTGTGACACTAGCAATGTCCATCATCCTCCTCCATTTCTTCAGTGTTTGCGGCTCCCCATCTTTCTAGCCAGATTTCCTGCATAACAAAGTAGTATTACTCATGTTCCTAGTTACATTTGCTTAGACATCAATGTTCTATTCTCATACTTTCATTGTCTCTATCTCCAGAGTATCTAGACCTTTCCACTGCTCCAGAACTCCATCCTCCCACCTCTAAAGAGCAAGTGGTTAGTTACAATAGTTGAAATGTACCATTCCAAGACAGCATTAAGCACTGCTGTCTTTTTGGGCCAAATGGATCCAGGCTTTGGCAAAGAGCTTGCTTTTCTGCTAGGTACCTGTTCTCCTCCCACTACCATTCCCAATCCCTTCTCTGTCAACTGACACACCCATTTATTACATTCCCCAGTTTCTTCTTTCCTCAAATAAGCGGGCTTAAACATCACAGTGGATATTTGCCAGCCACATCTACTGTTCTGATGACATCTGTTATGGAGTGTGAAAGGAGTTCTACTACCAGTGCAGAAACCACTTCCATGAATCCTATATCCAGTCCCCTCACCTGACACCTCCTTGGTTCTGCTTACTGTCACAATAAGTCTAGCCTCCAAAAGGTCACAAAGATCTATATGCATCACAAATTGTATCTCCCATTTCTGATGATCATCTTTGTCATCTCTTCGCCTTGGGTGATCAGCTTGGTTAATCCCTTCTCATATTCTCAGTAATAGTTTCACTGTAATCTGGTCTCATATTTCTCCCAGACACACTTACTCCCTTTGGTTGCATGAACATGTAGTCATCAAAATTCTCCCCTACATGCACAGTCTCTTATCTCATTCACTTCTTATCATCAGCCTTTACCTCCCCCATCTGTAATTTATCCCTTGTTCAACAACTCCCACCCTCCTTACAGTCTGTGGTGGCCATCTCCTCCATCTGCTTCATTTGATTTCTCTCTCATTCTGTCTTTAGACTTGTGAGCTTTCTGAACTAATGTGTCTTCTGCTCTTTGCCTCTGCAGTACTACCACTTTCCTTCTGTGCTCACTTTCGTACTACCACTTTCCTTCTGTGCTCACTTTCCTCATGCTTATTTTCTGCTATTAGTTTCTGTGTGGCTAACAGACTTCCAGTTCTCTTCATCACTTAGTCCTTGTCATGGTTACCTGCACATTTGCTTCTTTTTTCTCTTGACAGTTGCATCTTCTACTTTTCTCTTCAATTTACTCTCTGTAGACCCCACTTCCCAGTCCCTCTGGGGCCTGATTTTCAAAAGTCATGTTCTCAGTTTAAAGTACTTGCTCCACCATAAGGGTACTTCATAAATGTCATACACTTGAGTAAGTGACTGAGTTGCAAGCTATTGTGGTGGGTCAGCCTCATCTCCAAAGATGTGGGCTCCTTGAGAACTGATCCTTCTTTCATGCCTAAAGTAGCATCCAAATTTACTTTGAGGTAAGCTAGCCATCTTCCTGCCTTCTTTCCAGAACCTAAAAATGAGGGAGAATAGATTTTTCATACACTGACTGTCCACAGACAACTCCAATATCATCTTAATAAAGCTAAACCTTTCAGAAACTCTGACCCATGTCAGAAAAAGAAAAAAAAGACAACCTGTGTCAAACAGACCATCTCCAACTGGTCATCATATACTATCACCTTTTGTTCTACCCACCATAATAAGGCAATTCCAGGCGTGGTTAAGGTTCACTCTACCATGGCCTTTGCTTCATCAGTGGCTTTTTGAAAAGAGGTGGATTCTAGAAGTATTTTAGCAGCAGCAACTTGATCCTTTGCACATGCATTTAAAAAGCACCACATACTTAATTTGCTTTTGTTTACCAGGTTTATACAACTGAGTTTAGTCAAAAAAATCTCTTTTCAGCAAAGACCTGGGAGACAAGTTCCAACATATATTCAGTAAAATTCATGAACCTACATTAAATATAAATTAACAATTACCCACACATCTAATTAGTGGTGCTACATTAAGATGTTAATGGCTGAGCTATGGAGAAGTCTATGTATTGTAGTCGGTTGAGAAAGAGCCAAGTGATATTACTAGCACAGTGTATTGTGATCTTTTGTTGGTTCTTAGTTTGTCATGTCATCTTCCAGTGGTAATGAAGTGGATGAATATTTGGGTGTTAATACCCTGAATAAAGCTGTGGGTGACCTGACCCTTTTATTGCAGCAGGTGAGCCAACAATTTATTACACTTTTGAATAGATTGGATATGGCTTCTTCACAAAGACTTTGTCCTGAGACAAGCAATGATAGCCTTGGGTTCCCCATTAACACAGCTATCCAGAGTGTCAGGTCAGAATTTTCATTCTACTCAAATGTTAGAGTTCAGTGCTTGGAAAAAAAATTGTTTTAATATGGATATTGACTCTTCCAGCCTTAATGTGAATAATGTCTCAAATCAACATTCAATGCGAGACCAGTTACACATTTCAGAAACTTCTTTTTTTATATATGAAGCTTCAGCTAGAGAGCTGTTATCTGGCTAAAACATTGAATTAAATACCCCAATGGCGTCTCGGATAATTCTGACTTTCTTCATGAACTACATATATTTTTGATGTGGTTGGGTGTGAGATTATGGGGCTTATGATTAAGTATAACAATATTACATTGGACAGTTTATCACAGCAGTTGGATTCATTAAATAAATCCATTAAGGAGGACTTGAATTTTATGAGACTAATTATGCCAGCATTTTTTCCAGTGTTGATAAGCAGTGTTCACTTATCTAACAATGGAAAGTTAAGAAACTGAAGAGACACACTGATAACTATGCCAGGGGTAATGTTTATCCAAAACCTGCTGGTTTCCAGGGTAATGGGGCAAATTCAAACAATCAGACATTGAGATAGGATGTTCACCGAGAAGAGGCTATAACAGGAAGTGATATGGATGAGGCAACCCCTTTAGAACAGCCTGTGAAGAGATCCGAAATCAGCAGAGGACAGCATGGAAACAACAGGATTACCACTAGAACAAGGAGCGCGACCGAAAACCTTCCATCAGAGAACAATAACTTCAGGAAGTAATGGTTGGTAATGAAAATGAACGGGACATTTTAACACTATGTACTGTTTTCAATATGAATGGAGATTTTTGTATTTACAATTATTCTAGTAAGGTTGTTTTTTCTGCACATGCCAATGTTTTAGCTAAAGGGTTCTCTTTTGTTCCAGCATGTCGGAGTAATGTTGTTATAACAGATTTAAAAATGTTTGCGCAAAAAGTTAATCTTGCTGTTTTAATGAACAACCTTAACATTAATATGGACAAACCTTATAAACCTAGTGTTTTTAGCCCAGTTACTAACAATTACATGTCAGTCTTTGAAAAAGCTTGTGAATGGGAAATTAGAAGCGTTTTAAATGAAACTTGTGCTAAAATGTATTACAATCTCACGCAAACTGAAACATTGTTTTTTGAGATTGCCAATGATAAGACAATACAGGTAATGAAGCCTGATAAGGGAGGAGGTGTGGTAATTTTTGACCACACATTATTTTAATGCTATGACTGCTGTCCTAATGGAAGATACATATGAGAAGGTTTCTAGAAATTTGATTTTTGTGGCATTTGTTAAGATAGATTTGCTGTTGGAAGACATGTTATTACAGAAGCAAATCTTGAAAAGTGATTATGAGTTTATATTAAAAATAGAAGGTTCACCGCCGGCCAGCCAAGTAAATGCTCCGTAGCTACACTTTCTATAAACAAGTGTCCACACTAGTAAAAACGGAGCAAAAGCAGGAAAATCTTGTATAAAATTCTGTTTTATTCTCCAATAAAAAGACATTTCTATATCTACTATAAACAACTTTACTATATAAGTCACCTTACAAAAATTATAAAAAAATAAATATATATATATATATATATATATATATATATATATATATATATATATATATATATATATAAACTAAAACTATAAATAGCTATACGTTAAAGATAGTACAAACACGTACCCACATCTATGACTAAATCTGGACAAGTAATGAAACTGGTGCCCTGATATACGTGTAATATTAATAAACTAAATTACTTGATGAATTAGGTACAATGGAATTCCATATATATATTAGTCTTTGTATATACAACTCTCTATGCATCCAATAAAAACCATATACATACTAGTTAAATGTTAGACACAATGGAGCATTTCTAACATTCTGTGACTAAATTATCTTATGAAATATATGCAGGAAGTGTAGACAGTGAACATTACTTGTCCAGATTTAGTCAGACGTGGGTATGTGTTTTTTATAATTTTTGTAAGGTGACTTGTATATTAAAGTTGTTTATAGTAGATATAGAAATGTCTTTAAAAAACAACATATTAATTGATATGGAAGCTTGATTGGTTATAAGCTTTTTGAATTTAGATAGAAATGCCTTGGGGGAAGGTTATTTAACATGGATCTGATGAAGCTTTGTAAGCGAAAGCGCGCTCATCCGTTTTGTTTTTTATTGGAGAATAAAACAAGAATCTTATACAAGATTTTCCTGCTTTTGCTCCATTTTTACTAGTGTGGACATGAGTTTATATTAATTCACAAGCCAGTTATTGCCAGTATATTCCGTATACCAAAAATACACCCCTCTTTGTGGATGCAACTAGGTCAAAAACATTTTTTATAGCTAAACGGTTAGGTGGATGTTTAAATGTTACTAGTAGTGTACCTCAAATTTGTAGTCTCATGGTATTTTTTGTAACATTTGAATGACAACCCTTTTAACAAAGGAGCCATTTTTGTGACTATTGATGTAAAAAAAAAATGCTTTCAGTTATATCCAGTGAGGTGGGTTTAGAGTGGTTTGAGGGACATCTTAGGAAACAACTGTCTTTCTAATGATATTCTATCGTGGCTCTAATGGGAACTGGTTAACAAATAATTTTTTGTTTTTTTGATGGCCAATATTTTAAACAAAAGGCCAGTGTTGCAACTGGGGGCAGCTTGTGGCCCCATTTTTGCAAACCTGGTCATGGCAGAATGGGAAGAAAAGTATATTTTAAATAGCGATTTTTGTAATTGTTGGTCTTTATATCTCAGATTCCTGGATTATATATTTATTTTGTGGATTAGTACTAAATCTAGACTCCGGGAATGTGGAGTTATATTAATTCTACAATATATTTTTTTTACAGTTTGCACATAATTTTAGTGATAGATAAATTGCATTCCTTGATGTAAAAATAAAAAAGTTAGAAATTGCTTTTGTTCCAATATATATAGATAAAATACTTTTTCAAATTCATACCTTCACTATTCAAGCACGCACCCCTATTATCAGAAAAAAAATCAGTAGTTAAGGGACAAATGGTTAGGTTAGCTCGTACGATCACTGAAGATGTCATCTTTGAATATGAATGTAATTTATTGGTCAATATATTTGTCAAGAGAGGTTATGCTGCCGAATTTGTTAGTGAAATAAAAGACGAGATGATGGAGAGGTAGAGAGGTTTATGTCCCTATACTGAATGATAATATAGGTGAGATTATGAAATGTTTTGGTGAAAATACAACTAATAGTAATAAAAAAAAAATCAAATTTATTTCAACATTCACTTCACATAATGATGCAATATCCAGGGAACTGTTATGGCTAGGCTTGCATAGGCCCTAGGGCCGATAGCCTAGTACCAACCTATGAACTCTATATATATATATATATATATATATATATATATATATATATATATATATATATATATATATATACACACACACATACACACACACACACACACACACACACACACACACACACACACACACACACACACACACACGATGGCATGGCAGTAAAATAGACAATAGACATGAACTCTCTCTCTCTCTGTGAAAAGTGAGTAAAATACAGTTTTGTACTTACCATAAATGTAGATGTTCGAGTGCTTATACAGCTGCAATCATAACAGATGGGTTATCCTGCCGTCAGGCGGGTCCTCGATCGGCCGAATTCCAAAGTCTAGGTCCGGCGTCGGTTGTCGTTGGTTCCTCCCTGACGTCAGTGCGGCAGGGGTATAAAAGAGGCAGCAGACGCCATCTTCTTCAGTTTTTCTTGCCCCAGATGTCAGGTGCCCCAGAAGGAAGGCAAAACATAAACTTATGTAATCATGCAATATAGAATAAACAAAAAACAGTAGTTGCAAGCAAATACACCATAAAAGAATACCCCAAATAGGTTGTATGAGAAGGTGTTAGTTATAAGGCCTGTCCTAAGAGGGGATGGAGGGGGGGGGACCTGGACTGCAGCTGTATAAGCACTCGAACATCTACATTTATGGTAGGTACAAAACTGTACTATGTTCATCGTGCATACAGCTGCAGTCATAACAGATGGGAAGAATCCCAAAGCTAAGTAGTAGGGGTGGCAAGCACTAAGAGGAACTAGGAGGAGCAAGGATGCCCTGCAAGACAGCTGTGGCAAATCCTGCTCTAGATTAAGAGTAAAGTGGAAGGTGATAGTGTTTGGAGAAAGTGTGCACTGAACTCGAAGTGGCTGCTTCCAAAATGTCCTTGGTAGGAACCCCCCTGAGGAAAGCTGCAGAGGTAGCTGTGGCCCTTGTGGAGTGGGATCCGATGCTTGAAGGCACAGCTTTTCCATGAAATGAGTAACAAAAGCGTATGCAGTGGGCTATCCATTTTGAGATTGTCTGTTTGGAGATAGCCTTTCCTTGAGCACCTGTAGCATAGGACACAAAGAGTTGCTCGGATTTCCTGAATGGCTTTGTCCTGTCCAAATAATAACAAAGCTGTCTGTGAATGTCCAAGGAATGCAGTACTCTTTCCCCTTTGTTTTGTAGGTTAGGATAAAAGGTAGGTAAGTGTATAGTCTGATTCAAGGCTACACTGGATACTACCTTTGGCATATAGGTAGGGTTGGTTCGTAAGGAAACTCTGTCCTGATGGAAAATTATGAAAGGTTGCACAGCCATGAGGGCCTGTAGTTCCAAAACCCTGCGTGCTGAGGTGATAGCCAGAAGGAAGGCTGTTTTCCATGACAAGTATTGTAGAGTTCTGTTGAAGCAGCTGGCTCAAATGGAGGAAGGGTCAGCTTTTCCAATATGAAGTTGAGGTCCCAAGCAGGGACTGTCAGTTTCCTTGGGGGTCTTATATTCTTTGCCCCTCTGAGGAACTGTCTTAAGACAGGATGAGAGAATAAAGGAGGATCTGTGTTGTATTGTGCAGAAATGGCTGAAGCATGGATTTTGATGAAGGAGAAGGAAAGTCCACTGTTTAACATCTCAGCTAGGTACTGTAAAATTTGAGGTAAATTTATTAACCAAGGATTCTGGCCCTTTTTCTTATTCCAGGCACAAAATCGTTTCCATTTGGAGGAGTAGGCTTTTCTAGTAGAAGGTCTTCTGGCCTCCAAGATGACATCCTGCACCTCCTTGGAGAGGAGGGTCTGTTGTGAAATCAAGGGATTCTCCATGCAGCTAGATTCAGGGTTTTGAGCTGGCTGTGAAGAGTTTTGAAGTTGTGCTGGGACAACAGAAGAGGCACTACAGGTAGGATCCATGGTGGGGAATGTGTCAGGCTCTTCAGGAGCGGATACCAGTGTTGTCTTGGCCAATCTGGAGCAATGAGAATCATTTTCGGCCTCTCTGCTCTGGCTTTTAATAGAACATCTGGCAGCAGAGGAAGAGGCGGAAAGGCATAGACCGTCAACGTTGTCCAATGGAAAGAAAGTGCGTCCACTTTCCAGGCCTGTGGATGATAGCTCCTTGAACAAATTTTTTTCGATTGGTAATTTCTGTAGGTAGCAAAGAGATCTATGTCTGGCTGTCCCCATGCCTGAGTAATCTTTGCGAACACTTGAGGATGCAACTTCCATTCGTGTGGATCTGTCATATTTCTGCTTCGGCTGTCTGCCAGTGTGTTTTCCTTCCCTTGCAGGAATTGTGCCTGAAGTTGGATTTGCAATTCCAGAGCTGTGTTCCATAGGGTCATGGCTAGTCTGCACAGGGGGGTATGAATGAGTTCCTCCTTGTTTGTTTATGTACCACATCACTGTGGTGTTGTCTGTCCTTATCAATAGCTGGCCTGGATGCAGTAGGTCTTTGAAGGCCATAATAGCATTTTGCACTGCTAGCATTTCCTTTTGGTTGATGTGTAGGTGCTTCTCTTTTTGGGACCATTTTCCCTGAATGCACTGATCTGTCATGTGCCCCCCAGGCGTAGTCCGTGGAGTCTGTTGTGATGATTTGAGTTGCTTGAGGTATGCAGAAAGGGAGACCTATGTTTCTTTGGCATGCTTGAGCCCACCACAGAAATTCCTTTTGAAGACATGGAATGAGTGGTATAATTGTTTCCAAACTGTGGCTGTGTTAAGACCATAAGTTTTTTAGGTACCATTGAAGTTTCCTCATATGCAGCTTTGCACATGGGATCAGAAGGATGCAAGATGCCATGAATCCCAGAGCCTGCAGGACTTTCCCTTGCAGTCAGCCTGGTGAAGGTAGCTATTTTGCTGAAGTATTGAGATAGTTGCCCTGGTGTGTCTGGCGTGAGGTAGCCATCTGGGTGGTTGTATTCAAGCTGTCACCCAGGAAAGTTATTTTTTGAGAGGGTATTAGTTTCGATTTCTTTTTGTTGACTGAGTATCCCAGAAAGTTCAACAGTTTTATTACAAACGCCAGGTGTTTCATAAGTATGTCCTTGCTGTCCGCTTGGATCAGGCAGTCATCCAGATATGGGTATATTTGTATTCCTTGAAGTCTGCAGAAGGCAATTACTGATGCCAGGTATTTCATAAACACTCTGGGCGCAGTAGATAAGCCAAAGGGCAATGCAGAGAATTTATAATGGGTTGAACCTGCAAGAAATCTGAGGTATCTTCTGCAATCTTGTCTGATAGGGACATGCAGGTATGCCTCCTTGAGGTCCAATGTTACCAGCCAAGACTCCTTGCCCAGCATGGGAAGAAGCTGCTGTAATGTGAGCATCTTGAATTTTGGCACCTGTAAATATGTTTTTAGGATGGATAGGTCTAAAATAGGTCTCCAATCTTTGTCTTTCCTTGGTACCAGGAATAGTCTGGAATAAAACCCTTGACCTTGTTCTTTTGTAGGTACCTCTTGAATAGCTTTCATGTCCATGAGAGCTGAAATGTGTTTTTGTGCCTCTGCCCTTTGATTTTGTGGCAGGTTTGTCACGCCTCTCATTTTTGGAAGGGTGTGAAAGTGGAATCTGTAGCCTCTGTCTATAATGTCCAGAATCCATTTGTCTTTTGTGACAATATGCCAATTTTTGGAGAATAATGCCAGTTTTCCACCCAAAGGTGCTGCCATTAAAGCTTTGCTTGGCAGATAAAGGGGGAAGTCATTGTGTCTGCTTTCTGAATGACTGTGATCTATCTTCTCCACCTCTTGGGGTTGGTGCTTGCCATTGTCTGGCACTGAATGATCCTTGAGGTTGCCCTCTACCCCTCGGGCATCTGTATCTGCCTCTGAGGTCTGTCCGTGGCTGGAAAGGACCAATTTTTTGAAGGCCAGTTTCTGCTGAAATGTGGAGGTTGTACCTGCAGGAGATCTTTTACTGTTTGCATTGATCTCGCTTTTTCCTCCATTTTCTTTAGTACCTCCTCAGCTTTAACATCAAACAATACATCTTTTTGAAGAGGTGCATCTAGTAATTTAGCTTTGACATGAACTGGTAAGGCTTGCTCTTTGAGCCAAGCATGTCTACGTATGACTGACCCTGTAACAGCAGCTCTACATGAGGCCTCTAAAGCATCAAAACCACACTGCAAGGTATGTTTACCCACTTGCGCTGCACAACAAATCCTGCAACTCTTTTAAATTTGGTTGTTCTGGTTTTGCTTTTCAACTGAGATAACAAAAACTGTTGATACTTTAACATATGAAACTGACAGTTTAATGCCCTCATGGTTAAAGTGGCCGAGGTATACACCTCCCCCCCCCCCCCCACACCTTTCTAAAGCTCTGGAATCTCTCTCTGAAGGTAATGGGTTTTTAGCAGTAGAGGCCTTAATTCCCTTGGGACCCTGTGAAATAGTTTCTGGGTCAGCAGTATGGCTTTTGTATAGGAACTTGTGTGAATCAGGGACCCGGTAATACCTATCTGGTTTAACAGGAGCTGGAGGTAAAGAATCTGGGTTGAGGCTGGCTTCTGTGTACACATCATCTAATGCATCTAAAACAGGAGGGATAGCCAGGGGCCTATGCTGGGGGAGCAAGAAAAAATCCCTGAGCCTTTTTCTTGGAATCGGAGTAATCTTGGCCTTCCCAGTGAAAGTGTTCTCTCAAGGTATGCAGGGTTTCCCCAAAAGAGTAGTCCTCAGGAAGGGAGACCGAGGTAATAGACTCCTCTGCATCAGAGTCTTCAAAAGGAGAATAGGTATAGTCCTGGTCCTCAGAATGTTCAGAGGTAATAGAGGCTTGATCTGAGGAAGGGTCGTCTTCCTCTAATCTGGGCCTTTTGTCCGAGGGGGTTTGAGAACCCCTGATAAGAGTAATCGAATCCTCAGCCATTTTGAGCATCTGTTTTTAGGCATGGGGCCTTGAGAGGGGGTCTGAGGTCCCTGTTTTTTAGTTTTCATGGCTGCTTTAGATTTTGTGAAAGCTTTAATAGAGAAGAGGAAGGCCTGAAGACACCTTGAGAAATGGCAGGCCTGTCTAAACTCTGAGTTTCCCCGCCAAGAGTGGCGTCGGTATCTATAGTTGGAATGGGGACCGAGGAGCCTGCGACCTCGGGTACTGAAGACACCGGTAATGAAGTGTCATCGGTACTCAGGGGCTGCGTAGGCACCTCACTGAGAACCGGTAGTCGGCCTTAGCGTGGTGTCAGTAGAAGTCGCGGACCTCGTATGTCGGTCCTTATCTTTGCGTCTTTTACTCAAAACTGGAGTCGGAGTATCCGACGACATAATGTAATTACATTTTTTACCAAAATAGTGAAGGGCGAACTCCGCCCGACGCTTAGTGCATTTGTTGAATCTAGCACAAAAACGGCAGGCTGAGACGTTGTGGTCTGGGCCTAAGCAAGGAATACAGAAAAAGTGGAAATCCTTATGCGGTATTTGCTTCCCACATGAAATGCAATTATTAACTTTGTCTGACATTGGTCTGAGGCAAGAAAAGTTTCCCCAACGGGGTACTTAGCTTTCAAGAAGACTTCGGCTGAAATATTTTCATAAATCTCAGGAGCTGGCCGACCGGCACTTGCGAACTGCTTCGGGCACCGCGCGGCAAGAAAGACTGAAGAAGATAGTATCGGCTGGCTCTTTTATACCCCTGCCGCACTGACATCACGGAGGAAGTGACGCCAGACCTAGACTTTGGAATTCAGCCAACCGAGGACCCGCCTGATGGCAGGATAACCGATCTGTTATGACTGCAGCTGTATGCACGATGAACATCTGCTTTTTTTTTTTTTTTTATATACACTATAAATTTGGGTAAAACAAATTATTGGCTAGTAATAACAATGCTGTATGCCAAGCAAAGAAACAATCTGCTGAAAATAAAAGAAAAATCAATCATAAAAGGAGAAAGTGGTAACTAGGAAAAATATTGCAACTATTCAGTAAAAAGCAGTTAAGTTCCACCTTTAGTAAATGAGATGGCTTCCTGTAACTTACAAGAATAAAACATAAATCAAATCCACTCACAGGTGTTTAAAATAACAGACACTGGAGCAACGTATACGATCAAATGACAAAGGTCTGGGAAACAATAAGAGCTTTAAGTAGTTATTCAGATAAACTAATAAGACTGCAGAAATCAGAGGCTGAATTGAAAGACTGAACAGGAGCCTTCAAGAAAAATGGTTTCATAAAACAGTAAAAAGACAGGGGATGCAGCAAAAAGTTATGTACTGTACTCAACATAATGCTAAACCCATGTTGCCTTTTTTTCAATCCAATTCAACCTGTGAGTTATCTCTGATCGGACTCGGATCTGATGCAGACCAAATTCCAAGACTTTAGTTCAGCAAGCTCCATGTCCTCTACCTATACCCCCACACTATAAGAAGTACTTCAGATCTAGTTTCCCCCTCTTCACTCCTTAACTCTCAGATCTAGACCTCATGGGAGAAAGAGGGGTGGGGGGGGGCAAGAACCTAAAGAAGGAAAGAAAAAAAAATAAAGACTTCCCAGTCGACCATCCCAGAGTTAACAGAATTGCCAAAAAGGAGAGGGCAGGTGGAGGGGGGGGGGGTTGAAACAGACAACACAGATCTATAATTATGGTGAGTACATAACTTTCACATCTGACCTTCTCCTTATGGGTTCAACTTGTGGGACAGGATCCCCCGCCACTGAACACTCTAGGGGAGGTCTCATGGAAGTACACTGAACAATATGGTGAAACAAAACAAAGCCCTAAAACTGGACTGAATATTCAATTGGTAGTATTCCACAAAGGTTTGATAACCCACCTAAGCTGCAGCTGCACAAACATCATCCAAAGCAGCTCTGGAGACAGACTGCCGAAACAGCCATAGCTTTGATGGAGTGACCTTTTAGTCTGAAATGCAAATACTTTCCCTTCAAGCCATACCCAAAGGAAATGCAATCAAAAAGCCATTTAGACAATGTAACCTTGTGACTTAGAGAATGAAACAATTGATTAAATTTTCTAAAGGACCTTGTTCTATCCAAACAGAACCTCAATTGCCTATGAACATTAAGGCAATGCAGAAGATATTCACCCATTTAAAAAATGCAGGGAAAAAGACTGGGAAATAAATAGACCAACTCAAATTCTTTTCCGATACCACCTTAGTTAAAATGGCTCTGCTTTGAGGGTTACTGTCTTAATGGAAAACAAGAGGGACAGCAGAGAGGGCTTGCAAGTCTGAAACATGCTTGTTGGAGGTAATGGCCACTAAAAACAAAATTTTTCTATGGCAACTTCAGATCAATAGCAGCAGACGGCTCAAAAGGAGGCTCAGCTAGCACTTGAAAAATAAAAGGCAAGTCCCAAGGTGGAACAGTCTCTCGAACCAGAAGGTGGATTAAGAGAATCCCTTTAAGAAAGGCCTTAGAAATCTTAAGGACAGCCAATTGCATATTATCTCTAGCAATGTGAAAATTAGAAATAACTGTTAACTTCACTTCAACAGTGGAGCAGCTAGACCCAGAGTTAAACAAACCCCCAAGAAAATCCAGGATAGCCTCCTAAGGTGCTGGAAAGGGAATCAAACCCTGAGAGACGGCCCATAAGTCAAAGCATTTCCACTTACTAACATGCACCTCTTGAGTAAATGACTTTTCAGAAGATTTTAAGATATTAACAACTTAGTCTGAAAGTTTTGATTCCTGGCCATCAAGGAAATTTGAGAAACCAAGTAGTTAACTAGAGTATTTAAAGAATGGGCAGATCAAACCCACAGGGTGAAAACTGATCCAGAATGGTATCTGGGGCCAAAGGAGGGTACCTTAGGTGGCGCAAAAGAAAGGGAAACCACACCGGATGAAAGGAGCAATGTGTCCACTAAGATGTTGAATTTCTCTGGGATTTGCATTGCAATCAAAAAACTGTGGAGTCGAAATTGCCCACTGAAAGAGCCTCATGGCCTCCTGACAAACAGGATAATGACCAGGTTCCCCTACTTTGTTCTGATACCAGACTACTGACTCATTGTCGGTCCAGACAGAAATCACACCCTATGGAGTATGCCCTGAAAAGCCTGCAATGCAAGAAGGACTGCCCTCATCTCCCATACATTAATGTGACCTTGGCCACAGACCATGTCCCCGGATAGTCTCCTTGAAATGCCCCCCCCCCCCACTCCAGCAGAGAGCCAATAATCAGGACCACAGCCTGACAGGGAAGAAAAAACGGTCTCCTGGTGTACACACCAAGGGAGTCTCCAACCACCAGATTTGATCCAGACAAACTTGAGTCAAGGAAGCTAATAAATCCATTGGATGTGTTGACTATGACCAATGAACTGCCAGGGTCCAGCGTAATGTCCTGTGATACTTTATCAAGGGAACCAAACAACGTGCAGCTGCCATTTGGCCAAAAGCCTGAGGATAAAATACACTGGAGGCTTTCTAAACACAACGACTTTGCCAGACCCTGAAGGTTAGATATTCTGGACTCTGGAACATAAGCACTCTGGGAGACTGTGTCCAAATGGCACCCTATAAATTCCAAGGCCTGAACTGGATGGAGACTGGACTTCTGATAGTTGACTGCTATCTTTAAGTAACTGCAAAGCTGAATTAAGGCATCCCTGGCCTTGAGGGATGATGCCATGCGGGGAGTTAGGTTTCCTCACCTGTACAATTGGCTCCTAAGACAGGCTACTACCTGCCACCCACTTGGTGATCACCAGGGAAGCAGTGGCAAGACTAACTGGCAGTGCTCTGAACCGGTATTGACTGTTCTCCAGTAGAAAGCACAGGATCTCCTGGACAGCCTCTCAATCTTGATAGATGTCAAGGACGCCTACCATCATATAAAGGACACCAAGTCATCCTTCCTCAATAGAGTATAGGTAAAATTGAATGCATTGTTACCATACAGAACTTAAGTCTGCTTTACAAACTGATTCAACTTGTTCAAATCCAAAGTTGGCCTGAAGTCCTGGTTCTTTTTTGGAACCAAAAAGAACCTCAAGTACACCTGGATCCTTGGTCTGGTGAGATCTCTTGGATAACTCTGCTTTCTAGAAGCTTCTGAATTTCAATAGCTAGCTGCTGCTGTTCTCTGGTGGGGTAGAATGTCTGGAAGTCATTTGGGAGTTATACTGGGAACTTCTAAAAATGGAACAAAGTAGCCTCTAGATACAACCCCACACGTGTCTGAAGCGACAGCCTCCCAATCTCTCAGGTATACAGAAAATCAATCCCTGAATGCCTCCAAAGCAGGATAGCTGGGCAACCCTTCAGGATCATTGAAACTGTCTCCATGAGAAACCTCCATGGAAGCCCTGGTACTGCAGACCACACTGCTACAAGGGCAGTGTCCACTGTAGTTACACCTCTGCCACGGGGAGAACCCTCAGGAGCTTCTTGAAAGGTCTGCTGTGATTTCCTAAAAATGATAGGATTTCCCCCGTTTTGGTTTTGAGAAAACAAGTCTGCTGAGGGGCAGCAAAACAAACTCCAATGGAAACGTCTTCCCATCTAGCTCACTCCTGGTCAAGGTGTCTTAACTTTCTGCCCCCCCCCCAAAAAAAAGAAAAGATAAACCATCAAAAGGAGCATCAACAAAGGATGCTTTAATGCAGTCCACAAAGTCAGACAACCATATCCAAGCATAGCAAAGCAAAGTTATGCCAGTGGCAGCCACTGGGAGCATGCCATCAGCTGTGCCCGAAAGCAGACACATGCACACACTGGAAATGGATTGAAGGGTGGACAGCTGAAGGTCCAAAATCTTCTGAACTTAGAGACTGGGGTGTTTTCATTGCTCTTGACACTTGCGCCTGGCTAAAGCCTAGTCAAGTGAGCCAAATAACTGAACACACAACGCAAATGTGGCTGAGGTGTAAGTGCACTTCCCTAAGTGGTCCAATGGCTGAAAAACTATTCAAGGTTGTGGACTTCTTCCCCCAAATTGTCTTTTTAGTGGCAGCTGCCACCACCACAACATCTACAGCAGTAACTTTACTCCAGTGAAGTCAATCCATGGGGGGACAAGAATCTTCTTGGACTTTTTGGGGCTCGATTCCACTGTTATCAGGCCCCTTCCATGCCCTCTGGGACACCAAATAAATAAGTGTGTCAAGAGGAGGAACCACCCAGAAAATCGATGGGCACACCCTGAAGGCCTCCAAAAACACCGACTCTTCTACAGAAATGGCTAGGGCAGTCCAGCCCCCATGCTGGAGAAGGAACTCCAAAAGAACACCGAAAGAGGTGTCTTCATCTATGGATATGGGAAACTATTCTCCTTCCGCAAGTTCATTGTCCTCAGCAAGGGACTCCTTGGATGAGTATAGGTGCTTCTACTAACTCTGCCTCTTAACAGCGACTTCCCACCCTGGAAACCTAAGAGGGGAAAAAGAAAAGAATGGGGGCCCTACTAGGAGGGCAGCATGGAGACCAACAGGGCAGGCTAACCCACACTCAGCTAAGTGGTCACAGGCACAGACATCGAAAGGGGTGGCACTGGTCATGCTAGAAAGGTCCCTCATACCAAGACAGCATCCTCTCCAGGACCTCAAAAGCAGAGGTGGGCCTCCCTGACCCGGCAGACGTAGGGTTTGAAGAGATGGACACACCACAATCTGGAGATCTTCTGCCCTGTTCCAACACTGACAGTATAGCCAAACTATCAAAGGCAAAAGCTCCAAGTGGGAGGGATGACCACTACAATGGATCATCAAACCAGACCCCCCCCTCCCCCCGATGTCTGCCTAGCTTTGGCACCTCCAGGATTGAAGAAATAAAGGTCGGGATCAGAGTTGAAGTCAGCCAGGCTGTCAGCTCAGATGCTATAGAATGGAAGATGGCCAAAACCAAGAGATGGCAGCAAAGCCTCTGGGATGGAGGCCCGGCACTGAAGGCATGAGGCCCAACTCCATCTGTGCCTGTTAAAAGGACCACACCAACCGCTCCAGATCTGAGGTCTTCAGCTGTGATGACTGAACAATGCAGGCCACTAATGGGGCTTTGGAAGTTTGCCAATTGGACAATGATCCAGCCTACTAGTGTGAACCAGGAAAGCTTAGATCTGAATTAGCAAAGGGATGGACACCGGAGAAAAAGTACAGTTGTGTACACTAACCATAAATGCAGATGTGTAAGTGTATTCACTGTTGCAGTCATCACACTTGGGTTATCTGCTTGCAGGTAGGCCTCAGTTGACCCAAATACCAGAGGCTTAGTATTTCTGCGTCAGATGCTGTTGCTCCAGAACTGACGGCAGGTCATAGGGGTATAAAACCAGGCAGCAGATGCCATTACATCAGTTTTTCTTGCCCCAAATGTCAGGAGCCCCCCCCCCCCAATAGGGAGCTAAGTTATGGTGGGGGAAAAACACCACCAGTAAAAAGTAAATACCAATACCCCTGAAAGGGGGGAGCAAAAGGTATAGAGGGCATAGAGAGTTTAGAGAGAGAGAGAGAGAGAGAGAGAGACAGAAACAGAGAAACCAGGGGGGCTGGAGGGAGGGAAACCAGGACTGCAACAGTGAATACGCTCGAACATCTACATTTATGGTAAATGTACACAACTGTACTATGTTCTTTGCATTTCACTGTTGCAGTCATTAGACTTGGGTAGATTCCCAAAGCTGAAGAAGGGTGGAGGTAGTCAAGAAGAGTTGGAGCTGGCTAGAATGCCCTGTGTGACTACTGTTGCAAAACCTGCCCTAGATTTGGAAAAGGCAGGAAGATGGTAGTGCTTGGTGAAGGTGTGTACAGAACTCCAGATAGCAGCTTCCAGGATGTCCCTGGTAGGGACTCCTCTGAGAAATGCTGGAGAGGTAGATGTTGCCCTAGTGGAATGTGTTCCGACCCCCTGAGGGATTGGTTTCCCATGGTGCTTGTAGCAGAAATGGATGCAATGTGCTATCCATTTAGAGATGGTTTGCTTTGAAATGGCCTTGCCCACTGCCCCTGTTGCAAAGCTGACTAGTAACTAGTCTGATTTTCTGAAGGGCTTAGTCCTATCAAGGTAGAACCTGAGCTGTCTGTGCACACCCAAGGAGTGCAGGATCCTTTCCCCTTTATTTTGAGGAGTAGGGAAGAAGGTTGGCAAATGTATGGATTGGTTGACAGCCACACTGATTACCACTTTAGGCATAAAGGAAGGGTTTGTCTTGAGGGAGACCCTGTCAGCATGAAAAATAATGAAGGCTTCCATAGCCATAAGTGCTTGTAGCTCAGACACTCTTCTGGCTGAAGTGAAGACCAGAAGCAATGCTGTTTTCCAAGAGAGGAATTTTAAGCCTGCTGATGCTGCAGGCTCAAGGGGGGGGGGGGGGAGTGTGAGCTTTTCCAGTACAAAGTTAATGTCCCAAGCAGGGGTGGGTGCTCTCCTTGGTGTCCTTAAGTTGTTTGCCCCTCTCAGGAATGGTTTGATAAGAGGGTGTGAGAAGAGAGGTGGCTCAGTGCTGTAATGAGCTGAAATGGCTGAGGCATGTATCTTAATAGAAGGGAAGGGCATGCCTTTGTGGAGTAGATCTGCTAAGTAATCCAGGATTAGAGGCAGGGAGGGCAGAGTTGTGTCTTCTCCTTTAGATGGACTCCAGTAGTACCTTTTCCACTTATCTGCATAGATTTCCTTGTACTGGGTCATCTGGCTTCCAGAATAACATCAGCATCTGCTTGCTTAGGGTTGCTGGGGGAGGATTCAAGGGATAACCCAGGCTGCAAGATTTAGGGTTTGCAGTTGCAGATGCAAAATCTACCCCTCCTGCTGAGAGAGCAGGGTAGGGTTCTGGTGTAGGTGCCAGGGTGGCACCGATGTCAGTCTGCGCAGGAGTGGGTACCAGTCCTGGTGTGGTCAGTCCGGGGCAATCAAAATTGTCCTTGGTCTGTCCTGTCTTATTTTGAGTAATACTCTTGAGAAAAGGGGCAGGGGTGGGAATGCATAAAACAAGATATTTACCCACTGAAAAGATAGGGCATCCACTTTCCAGGTCTTGCTGTGAGGGTTCCTGCTGCAGAATTTACTGAGCTGGTGGTTGCAGGGGGAGGCAAACAGGTCCACCTTTGGGGTCCTCCATTTCTGAATCACAAGGTTGAAGGTGCTGGGCTCTAATTGCTACTCATGTGGGTCTAGGAGAGTTCTGCTCAAGTTGTCTGCCAGTGAGTTTTGTTTGCCTGGCAGGAATTGAGCTTGCAGATGGACTTGCATGTCCAAGGCAGTGTTCCACAGGGCCATGACTAACCTGCAGAGTGGGTAAGAATGGGTTCCCCCCTCCTTGTTGATGTACCACATAACTGTGGTGTTGTCTGTTTTTATTGGTAGTTGTCTTGGACAGAGTAGGGATCTGAAAGCTGTCAGGGCATTCTGTACAGCTAGCTAACATCTCTTTTTGGTTGATGTGCAGATGAATTTGACTTGGGCTCCAGTGGCCCTGAATGCATTTGCCATCCAGGTGTGCTCCCCAGGCATAGACTGATGCATCTGTGGTTAGGGTCTGGGAGGCGTGGGGTTGAGTAAAGGGCAGTCCCTTGTTTTGGTTGCATGCTACTGCCCACCAAAGAAACTCTGTCCTTAGGGTATGATAAGAATGACCGTTTCCAGATCCTGAGAATGTTGGCACCAAAGACTTAAGTACCATTGAAGTTTCCTCACATGCAGTCTGGCATATGGAATTAGCAGTATGCATGAGGCCATGAACTCTAGGGCCTGCAGTATTTTCCTTGCGGATAGCTGAGTTCTGGTTGCCATATGTTTGAAAGAGGCTGTCAGACTTGTTTTTCTGAAGTGAGGAATGCCATCTGGGATGCTGTGTTCAAGCTTGCTCCCAGGAATACAATATTTTGACTGGGCACCAGTTTTATTTATTTTCATTGATGGTGTAGGGATGCAAGAAGATTTTTTTACAAATGTCAGGTGCTGCAACAGCAATTCCTGACTGTCTGCCTCGAATCAGGCAGTCGTACAAGTACGGGTAAATTTGGATATTTCTCTGCCTGCAGCAAGCAATGGCTGGAGCCAGGCATTTTGTGAATACTCTGGGTGCAGTGAATAAGCGAAAGGGAAGTGCAGAGAATTGATAATGCATAGATATGGCCCTGAAACGTAGATATTTCCTGCATGACTCCCTTATAGGGATGTGCAGACAGGCTTCTTTTAAGTCTAGGGTGATTAACCAGGCATCCTTGGCTAGCGTAGGTAGAAGCTGTTGCAGGATAAGCATTCTGAATTTTGGTATCACCAGGAAGGTGTTGAGAATTGAAAGATCCAGGATTGGGTGCCAAGAGCCCACTTTTCTGGGTACCAGGAAAAGTCTGGAATAGAATCCTTGACCTATCTGTTCTGCTGGAACTGGTTGAATAGCACTGATAGAGAGCAGGGATAGGACTTGGTTTTGTGTCTCTGCCCACTGGTTCGAAGGAAGGTCCGGGAACCCTTTTGGGGTTGGCAGAGAATGGAAGTTGAATTTGTACCCCTGGGATACAATGTTGAGGCTCCATCAGTCTTTTGTGATGGACATCCAGTTTTTTGCATGAAAGTTTTCCTCCTAGGGGCATGAGAAATTGGGCAGAGGTGGGGAGTGGAGCAGAGAAGTCATTGCGAGTTCTTTCTGTAAGGAAATGGCTCACCACTCCCCATTTTGGAGGTGGGGGCACTCCATTGCTTAGATCTCTGCATACCCTGAGACTGTAATCTGGGTGGTCTGTTTCCCCTGGGTCTAGTTTGAGATGGGCTGGAAAGGACCAGTGGTTTGAGGGGCAATGCTTACTGAATATAGGAGGTTGTACTTGTAAGAATTCTTTAACTGTCTGCATAAATGTAACTTTCTTCCATCTTTTTAAGAACCTCTTCTGCTTTGGTGCCAAACAAATTGTCCTTGTTCAAAGGAGTGTCTAGTAACTTTGATTTGACAAGGTCTGCTCCTTAAGCCAAGCATGCCTTTTCAGTACAGAACCAGTCAAAGCCACACTGCAATATATGCTTGTTGACTTGGCTTGCAGAGTGCATAAGCTCCTGCAATTCTTTATTTTCTGCACAGTCTGTAAAGGCAGCTTTTTGCTTAATAAGTTCCATTATATGTCACTGGTACTTCAGCATGTGAGCTGACAATTCAATGCCCTAATGGCAAGAGTTGCAGAGGTACATATTTTCTTACCCCATCTGTCCAAAGCTCTAGAATCCCTGTCCGAAAGGGTGGGATTCTTGGCTGTAGTTGCCTTGATACCTTTAGGCCCCTGGGAAATGATCTCTGGGTCAACAGTAGGATTCTTGAAAAGAAATTTGAGAGAGTCAGGTACTCTGTAGTACCGGTCTGGTTTCCCAGGGGCAGGGGGTAAAGTATCAGGAGTAAGACTGGATTCCAGAAAGACACCATTAACAACTTCCAGGACTGGGGGTATTGCTAAAGGCCTGTGCTGTGGCAAATCTAGAAATTCTCTGAATCTCTTTTTGGACTGAGGATAGTCTTGGCATTTCCAGTGGAAATGCTCTTAAAGTATGTAAGGTTTCACAAAAAAAAAACTCCTCTGGAGGAGAGGCAGAAGGAATGGATTACTCTGCATCTGAATCCTCATAAGCAGATAAGGGCATGTCTTCATAATCAGATACTTCAGAGTCATCGGACACTTGGTCTGTTGAAGCTGCTGGGGACTGGTCTCTTTCTCTTAGCAGGGGAAGGCTGACGTCCCCTAATCAGCATAATAAGGTCTTCTGCCATTCTAAGCATTTGACATTGTGGGAAGGGAGGAGGTGCATGCACTTCGGTCGGTTTTCTAGGCGTAGCGTGTATTCTTGGCCTTAGAAACATGGTAGTTTTAGGCAGAGATGAAGTCTGCTTAAGTCGAACATCGGTAGTGGGAAGAACTGCCTCAGAAGCCATTGCCTGTTCAGCAGCTCCAGACCCATCCAAGGTAGAGACATCCACAGGTTCCATAGTCAAAGAAGATTCTTGCAGCATACCAAGCTCCGAACGGGTCTCAGTAAAGGCCTGAGAATCCATTGAACTGGGCATCAGGGGCTGCGAAAGCGCCTGAGTACTGGCGAACTGGCAACTAGCTTAAATGAAATGTCGTCAGCAGCGTTGGACCCGTGCGGTCCATCTCTGTCTTTATCCTTAGAATATCGGTAGTTGGATGTCTTACCGAAGCCATTTTGGAATACGGAGATTGACAGTGAAAGACTTTAGCGACGAGAGCCCGATGAATGGTTCTGACATTGCACAAGGCACAAAACAGACCGTAAGGTACATCGTGGTGTGGGCCTAAACAGGTGACGCAGTAAGAATGAAAATATTTGCTTTCCACAGGCAAGGCAATTGTTAAACTTTTTCTGACATCGGATAGAGCAAGAAAAAAGGATCCCCAACGGGGTACTTTGCTTTAGAAGACTTCAGGATGATTCAATTCGTAAACGAAAACTCGGGTAGCGGCTGACCAGAAAGACTGATGTAATGGCGTCAGCTGCCTGGTTTTATACCCCTGATGACCAGACGTCAATTCTGGAGCGACAGCATCTGACGCAGAAATACTAAGTCTCTGGTATTCGGGCTGATTGAGGGCTACCTGCAGGCAGATAGCCCAAGTGTGATGACTGAAACAGTGAAACACCAAGAACATCTCCAATGGCATAGATGGAGAAAAGGGGATAAAGCCCATCCCATCCTAAAGGAACTCCCCTTTGCCAAGAAAGGGCTCGAACACTAATGGTCATAGAGGTTGCCTTGGCAGAGACCAGAGCCAAAGGAGAACATAGAGGCACAGAAGCCAAAGGAGATAGTTTCCAAGGCAACGACCCTGAAAGGGATCAGCTCCAAAGTGTTAGAGCTGATGGCATAGCTGAGGCCACTGGGGATGTGAAGGTCTTGAGGCTTTTGGATTCAGCTGGTCAGAAACAGAAGTGGAAGATGGGGCCGACCACTTACAGTCTCCCTTAGAAGATTAATGGTTCTTAAACTGCTTGTGACCCAACCTTTTACCCTTACTGGAGGAAGCCAATTAAGTGTCCCCCAAAGAAGGAAGACCCTTAAGGATGAGCATGGCTCTCCTCATTAACTGCACAAGAGCTGAATCCCTGACAAACAGCCCAAGGGGACTCCAGGTAAGCAGCCCCGAGGTAGTACATGCAACAGATAGAGAGTATCCTGGGAGGGAAGATTATGACTGCAAGAAACACACTTTTGAAGCCTTTATACATGAAATTTGTTTTGTTGGTGCTTTAAAAGACACCATACAAAGTCCTGAAAGGCATGAAACACACCTTCACTAACCTACTCGAACCAGCTAACACTACAATACTGAAAAATCCTTATCACTATCTATAAACACACCCACACTACACTAACACCAATCAAAAAAGCAGAAGAGCAGCAATTAAACCTGGTCCAAAAAAGGATAGAGAGGAGAAAATGATTCAGCTGGTGTCTGGAATGGCAGCAAACTAGTAGCTCTAGTAAAGTGGGGGTTACGGGTAAAGGAGGCAAAGCTTGTGGAGCTGAAGTCTTGGAATTCAGACAGCATCAGAACAGAGTCCTAACCCAAATGCAAAAGAAATTGTCAGACCCTGAGATTTTATACAATACCTGAGAAACTGCAAGGATTATTATTATTATTTTTTTGCTAACTGGTTTAACTGAGCAAGCCCACTGGACACACTCATTTTTCAGGGGCAACCCAGTAGCACTGCTTAAGACCGCATTAAAGTACACAACAAATGGATAGGAGTTCTACAGCAGGATTTGTTAACTGAGAGGGCACATTGTGTATGCTCCAGACTCATCCATGAGAACAGCTAAAACCTGTTACTTGCAAAGTCGCACTCATATCAGCAGAAAGAGATCTCCTGACAAAATTGTGGAAGAAGGGAAAGTATTCAATTGGGGACACTGGAATGATTGTGGAAAGTGCATATTCATTCTATGCAGGCAGAAGAGAAACAAATTTATCCCAGCAATCACAGGATGTCTAATGGCAGGGGTAGGATTCAAATTGTGATTTTTGCCTGTCTTCAGAATATTTCTTCCTAAAGGATCAAAGACATCTTTGGATACAGAACAGTCCAAGATGGAAATGAAGTTAGCCAACAAGGGGTGAGCCAGCAAATTAAAAGTCAGTCATTCTGCTCATCATTTTTCTCAACTACAAAGCCAACAGAGACTTTTCCCCATAAACATTTCCCATTGTGCCAAACAAAAATGCTTGAGTAAGAGAAACAAGCCCAGGAGCTGTTGACAAATCAAGAGTATCTTGGACTTCAACAAGAGATTGGAGCAGAGAGGTTGATCTGCTCAGGAAGCAGATTACAATAAGATAAAAATTTGTAAATATATTAAAACGGGAGAAATATAAAAAAAGACACCGGTTCCATTAGATGTATAACCACAGTTAATTTGTCACACTACAAAATATGGCTGAAAAAGAATAGACATTTGTTGACTGTGTTAAAACTAGTGGGAAGACACTGAAGCATAAATCTCACTTTATGTCATTAAAGTTTAGGAGGACATTAAGGAGACTGAAGATTAACCAATTTTTTACAACAATACTGCCAATATACATTTTTGGTGCAGTCCTCAAGCATACTGCACTTCTGTCACCTATATTGCCTTCTTTTCATAAACTAGCCAATTTACACAGTAATCACAGCCCAATCCTATGAGCAATAATTCTCTATTATTTTTCACCACACTCACGCATTTCCTGTCCCTTCATTCTCTTACTTCCTGCTTCAGTTTACCTCTTATTTTATTATTACTCTAGTTGATCATCCCCAGTATGTTCTATGCTTCTTTCAACTACCTTATCCTCAAGCTAATCTTTTTTTTTTTTACTTCTCTTTAAACCTCTCTTTGCTTGGATAGCTCCCACATAATCCACTTTGAAATTCACTTGCGCCCTTCCTTAACTCATTCATTTCCATTTTCTCTACATCTCCCACTATCTTTATCACATCCACAATGTGATTTCCTTGTTAGTCTTTTCTTAGTTAATATTAAAACTAGTACTATTACTGCTTTAACATGTGGTTTAACTTGTAATTCTTCTAACTCAGATGAAAATTAACCTCCAATTGCCATTCAAAGCATATCTCTTTATTAAATGTTGTGGCTCACTACTGTAGCTCTCTAGTTTGTGACATCTATATTTGCCTTCAATCTCCCCTTTTTGATTCTGCTCACATCTCCAACTATGATCTACAAATGAGAAAATTTAATTTAATTTATCTGAAGTGTAAAAGTACTTATGCAAACAGTTCAATGAATATTCTGAACTTCATGTACTGTCACTACCTTTGAAACTTTACAAATTTATCTCAAACTCTCATTAGGTCTCTACTTCAGTTGTTTGTCATTCCTGTATTTGGTCACTTATCAGATTACTTTCATCTCCTTTTAATGATTAGTATATTCTATTAACCCTTTTTAGTCCCTTGTTCCATTCTTGCTGATATCCGCATTTTAAACTGCTACATTTCCCTCTTTTCCTTTATAATTATTCAGTACTGTATTTCCTTGAATCTCAAACAGTCCTCTGTGTGCCATATGGCCCTTTCTCTAAACCTACACAAAATTTGCCCAGTTCATTCACTTCCTCGCTGTTCTTTGACTGCTCTCCAAGCACATGTGTCTTTGCTCTCTCATCACTGTTTTATTATACACGTAGGTTTTAAAAACTTTTGCTCAACTCAGCCAATTGGATATAATTCAAGTTTTTCCAAACCTCATATTCCTTCTTCTCTTTATACTGTAACAGATCTTTAAACATCAATAGAAGACAAACTGAAATGAAGGTTCAAAGTTAAACATACAAAAAAACACCGGAGTGTGTGTGTGTGTCAATAAAGAAAGTTTTCTTGGGATTCACCACTTGGCAGCTTTGGATTTTATTGCAACACCTTGCAAGTGCTTTTTGTATAGATCTTTAAAACATCCTTTATACTGCTCAGATTCAAGTGCTTGTTACCAGATCTTTATTCTCTGCAGTTATGCCACATTCTCCCCAAGTTTTATTAAATTCTCCCAGAGTTTACTCTGTTGAAAGTCTTTAATCAATACTAGACACTCTACTTTCTAGCTTCACTTCTTTCATAAAAATTACCATAGGTTTGCTTTTCCTTTACAAACCCACTATGGTCCTAGTCATTTATCCTTAGTAGCAAGCATTCTTGTTAATCTGCCAATACGTCCACAAACATGTTATAGCCGTGGTTAAGGACAGAGATTGGGTAGTATGTACTTAGTTTAGCTGGGACCCACCCTTCCTACAGTACAGCTATTATTGCCTTCTTCAAAGATACCAGTACACTTCTCTCATACATTAAATCCTTAAATATTTGGTTCCAAACAAATATTTTCCTTGTATTCCTTTCATACCTGTATGGGAATGGCATCCCATCCCGGTGACTTATCCATAGAGAAGCATATGAGGAAACAAGCTATCGCCTATACTATGACTGGTCCCATCAGTTTTGTCCCGCCTCACCTTTCACCCTAATTATCAGCAACTCCTCAAACAAACAAAAATTCCCTAAATTTCATTAATAAATTCTTTGATTTGGTCTGCTCTGTATATAGCGTCCTGCAAAGTATTTTCACTATCCTGACTCCTTAAATTTTCCTGTCACTGGATCCATCATCTTCACAGTTCTTTTTACTCTAGCTCAGTTCATCCACTAACGCTTCGGAACCTCGGGGTAGATAAAAAAAAAATATATAACCAAAGGGCTACAATCTTTCTTTTGACAGCTTCATCAAAGTAGTTCTTCTGCTTAATTTCAAGCTCTTAATTCATTGTGTTTTTCCCGTCCTCATGCATGCACCTTTCTCCTTTAATGCCCTCATTTATCCCAGTTTGGGCTTCATAAACCTTCTAGCTTTCTTCTGCTTTTCTTCTTCTCAAAATATTTTTTTAATAACTTCTCATTTCTCATTTACATAATCCCCGTATTCCAAGTATTTGTCTAATGTTTCCACTAATCTCCTTCCTTATTCTCATTTTTCAGCCCACTCCCACGAAATCTCCACTGCTCATCTCCCCAGCTGTCACTCTTCACTTTTAAATCTATTCTGAAGCAGGGTTAGACAATGACATAATATGTTTTATCATACTCCTCAGAGTACTCATGCTCCCTGGATACAATCCTAGCTATGCTTGATCAGTTTCCATACTTAATGTTACTCACATCTACTAAACACAAACACTTTTAAAATATTACAATTTTTCTTCTGCTGTCATCTTTTTCTTCCTGGGCCTCCCACTCATATGCCTTATGTCTGTAAAACAATTTCACTCCTCAGCCATTAAGAAAATCCCTTGGTGCGGTGCACTGCAAATGTTATAACCTCCTGAGCGCACCTCTTTTTGGCAATAAATATACATTTCTTAATCTCACTTTGATACCACATCAATTTCCCTTCACAAGCACATATATTCCTTATTCTTATACGCAAATGTGTGCTCCTCTCATTATTAGTATCATAACTTTCCTTTTCATGCTTCTGCATGAAAACACACAGACATCAGGTCATTAGGCTTTTTTTTTTTTTTTTTTTTTTATTAAATGTGAAGCACTTCCACTTCTACTCCACAAGGCCCAATATGTTATACAACCTTTGTCATTTTCCGAGGCTATTCATATTTTACAATAGTACTTTCCAAGTCACAATCTTGGGCAGTTCTTTTCCTCATCTTCTTGTATCTACCCACTCATTTCCCTTACTTCTGGTTTGACTGCTTTTCATCTCAGCATTCTCTCTGCAGTTTCAAAAACTATGAACAAACTAAACTACTAACCTTACAACTACATACACAGTAAACCTTTTATCTCAATCCAAGATTACCTTCCTTTTCTTTGTCCTCCTACTGCTCTTATTGTGGCCCAATGTTCAACCTTAACTCTACCCCTTATTCCCTTTGAACTCACCCATACTATTCTACGTCACATTTCATGTACAAGCTCATTTTGGTATAACACCAAGTTACTTACTACATTCTTGTTTAACTTTTTATTTTTAAATGCAACTGTTTTGATTGGAGTCCCTCAACTTTTGTTCCTTACCTTTGGCTGTTGACCTAATTTGTTTGTGGCTTTCCCCTCAATCCACACCCTCATTTATGAATATTTTAGTCAACTCTCTACCCTGTGGTCCCACCTTCTAGGTTTTCTACAAATCTCTAGTTCACATTTCTAAGTACTTTGAAAAGGATGCCATGAACAGCCACGTTAGTCTTATATTAAAAATACATGAAAAGCAATGGTATCTATACATCTTATTCGAGCTCACCTAGAAACTCCTCAAAACATTCCCCCTCAACTTTAAGACTTGCCTTTTATGGTTATGATTTTTAATCTAACTAAACACAATAATAAAGTTAAAGCGGTGCCATTCTTATCTCCAACATCCATTTATCACTCAGGCATGTAATGAAATGAAACAAAACCAATATTACATTACTATAAAAGCAAGACCACCACAATTAGTTCCTTGTTATTTAAATACTCCAGTTTTTGTCCATAGGCCATAATGAATTAAAATCAAAGATTTGTGCCAGATTTTTTTTTTTTTTTGGTGAATCATCTGTTTCACAAGTTTGCTGCTCACTTGCCAGCATGCCTCTTTACTCACTTCATATGCAATTTGATTCCTCTTAACCTGTACTGTATTTTCCTACTAAAAGGAACTGAACAGGTTCTCTCACAACGGGTTTCCATTTGCCATTGCCTCTTCTTTTGATCTCTCTCCATCTGTCCCCTTGTTGGATTATAGTTTTTAGCATAGATATATTTTGTACCCTATGGGAAAAAGACCTTGAAAACTCCCAGATAAATTAACTTGAATCTTAAGTTCAGATTTTTATAAATTCTAAAATGTGGAATGAATCTACTTCTACTCCTTGTCCCAAGTGAAGAATCACTCTATAATTATATTTCCCTCACCCAATAGATCCCCTCCCTTTGGGCACAACTTACTCAAAAGTTGTAGCTTTGAAAAGGTTTGTAACTTTACCATTACTGGTCTTGGGAATCATGAACCAAGTTACTGGGCTCTGTCTAGCTGTATTCTCTCTTTTCTGGTATCTCTGTAGAGTTGCCCAGCTATTTTGTCACAAACTTTTTACATTCTCTATTCTCTTGACACATTCATTAGTCAAGTTCACCCTTCACTCTCGATCACCTACTTCAAATAACTTCTCTTTACATTTATTCTTGTGCAATTTCCATCTGTACAAGCCTCATGATTAGGTCTCTTTTGAAGGATAACATTTTCATCCACTTGTTAGGACAAGCCATTTCTGCACCAGCTATTTTTTTCACTTTTTTTTTTGTTTACATATTCCAGCAGGTTATCATTCATACTGACAATCAGTCAAACATTTGTCCAACTTTTCTTGCATTTCCACATCTCTTCAGTCACAATCTCTGCAGTGCATCTCCTAGAGTCTTTTCTAACTTGGTTGCCATTTTTTTCTGGTTATCTTACTCAGCTTCTCCACTGAAGAGATTTGATATCCACCTTTTACCTTTAGCCATAATCAACTGGGATGTAGCTACTATCTACTGCTCAATGGTGGACTATGCACAGCTGACATTTTAGACCTTCGTAGCTTCCTTCCATATCATATGGTATTTACTCACCATAATGTTCCATCTGTGTCAATCTTTATTTTACCCTTGTCAGATGGGACAGAGTCCCCAGCTACCCAATATCTTGGGTGGACTCTCATAGTGATATTCCTGAGCACCACTGTGCCAAAGGATGAGCTTCCCCTAGAGACCAAGTCCAGTTTGTAATGAGAAATTAAGGAATGGGGAGAACTAAGTAGCTGCTGCACGTCATCCACTGCAGCTTTAGATTGGAAGACTGCTGAAGTGGCTATAGGCCTTGTAGAATGTGCTTTGACAGATTTAGGCATGGTTAATCATAAATGAATGAAATGCAATCTTTCAGCCACTTTGAAGGTAATCTTGCTGACTGCCATGCCCAACTTTGCACTGGAAAAAGAAACAAACAGTTGACTTGATTGCATTATGTCTTTCTTTCTGTGAAGACAACTATGTTTCTGTTTATGGATGTCTAGTAAATGTAGGGCATATTCTCCTTTGTTAGAATGATTTGGGAAGATAAACGGTAAATTAATCATCTGGTTAATATTAGCCTCTGATGCTACTTTGGGTAGAGAGGGGGGAGGGTTGTTCATAAAGATACCCTACCCTTATGGAAAATTAGGAATGGAGATTCAGATAAGGCCTTAATCTCTGAAATCCTTCTGTGGAAACTACCAGAAAGTCTCTCTTCCAAGATAAAAACTTCAGACTGCATTCCTCTTAGGCTAAAGAACGTTATTCCAAACCATTGTGAAAGTTAAGAGACAGCAGCCAACTGTGAACTGATGGTGAAGAAGCTCCAGCATTAAAGAGAGAGGCTAAACAGTTAAGACATGCTCTATGGAAGTGGAAAAAGGATCAATTTGTTTTTCATGGGCCTAAATGCTAAAGCTCTTCCTCTTACTAGAGTATAGTTTTCGAGTTGGTTTATGAGCCAACAAAAGGATGTGGTATAGTAGAGAAGAAATATTAGGACACCAGGCAATTAATGGAATTGGATGAACCACACAGTCAGCTTGAAAGTTCAAAATGTTTGGGTGAACAGTACCATCTGGATGGGATGGAAGATCTGGCCCCGGATCCAGAATCCAAGGTTGCTAAATCAGATAAAGGCTAAAGAATGGAGAACCAAATCTATCTCAAGGCCAAAAAGGTGCAATGAGGATCACAATGCTCTTTAACCAGAGTGCTTTCTGTAAAAATTTGGAAATTATAGGTATCTGGGGAAAGGCATACAGGAGACCAGGTGCAATCATGGAGGAGAGGGTCTCTGAGGGACTTTCCTGGAGGGGGGAAATCGCAGTGAAGTAATTGCTGCACTTGTTTAGGGCAGACGCGAACAGGTAGCAGCAATGTTTACCCCAATAACATCATTTTCACCCCTTCCAGATTGAGAGACCACTCATAAAATTCTTAAGGATGTATCTGCTCAGCTTTTCTGCAATCACACTGGAACTCCCTGAATGTGCACTGCTATTAGAAAGTGGTTGGACGAGGTCGCCCACTGCCACACGGGGTCTTCTCGACAAAGGGGATAAGACTTTGTTCTCTCTGCTTGTTGACTTGCCAAACCATTGACATTGCCCATTTGAACTGCAACAGTCCCCTGAGGAAGAGCTGTCTGAAAGGCCTGCAATGCAAGAAGCACCGCTCATCTCCAGACCATGGATGTGCAAGTTGGTCTCTTAATGGGGACCAAGGGCCTTGGACCGTCTTGCCCAGATAACACCCCCACCCCATCTGGGAGGAATGTGTGGTCACTATGGCCGTGGTCTCCAGAAAAACAAAGGGATGGCTGTGAAGAATTTGCTGTGAATTTATCCACCAACGAAGATCCATTTTGCAACAGCTAGTAATCAGAACTTGGTCTGATAGGGGGACATGAAGGATAGACCACTGGGAAGCTAGTAGCCATTACAGAATTCTCATATGTAACCTGGCTAGCAGCACTAGAGTTATAGAAGCTGCCATGGATCCTAGAGCTTGCAAGACTAATTATGCCGGAACCTTCTTTCTGTAGATTAACTGTTGAACTTGAACCACAATTCTCTTGTCGTTCTGGAGGAAGAGATGTTATCATTGTCTGAGTATTCAGTACTGCCCCTATGAATTATAAGTTGTGTCCAAATGTGACTTTTCTAGATTTACAGTAATCTCCAGATGGGCACAGATGTTGAGGGTGTAGTCTTCAGCTACTATTAACTGACGATTGGTTGAAGCAGCTATAAGCCAGTCGCCCAAGTATGGAAGCACTCTGAATCCTTGCAGTCTCAAGTGAGCTGTTACTACCGCCATGCATTTGTTGAACACCTGGGGGGGAGGGGCTGTGTTAAGTCCAATGGGCAGTACTCTGAATTGGTAATGACTGGCTCCTGGACAGAAATGGAGGAACTTTATGGTGGGTTTGTCAATTTTTACATGGCAATACGCATCCTGAAGGTCTACCGAGTACATCCAGTTGCCTTTGTTCAGTATGCAGAGATCCAAACTGGGTCTTCAGTCCCCTCTCTTCTTTGGCACTAAGAGAATCTTGAAAAGGTTCCATATCCTTCTTGGATGACTCTTGTCCAGCAGTTTCTGTGATTTCTTGCAGGCCGAATCCCTCCGATTGGGTGGAATATCTGGGATTTTCTTGTGAGCAGGGGGTGGTTGAGAAAAGGGAATGATATAGACTCTGGACACAATCCATTATACCCAAGAATTAGCCAGGCATTTGGGTGCAAGAATAAGCATCCCCAGACTGCCTCCACGGGAAGACAAATAGGGCTTCCCTGGGACGGAATCCCTGAAGCCCTGGTATTGCGGACCACCTCTGCCATGAAGACAGCATCTTCTGTTTTGATTCCCTCCATCTGCCCCTGGGGGAACTCACTCCACGTGCATCTTGGAAAGGACCTTGGGATTTCTTGACTCGCATTTTCCACAACTCCTCTGGTTCCTAGAAAATGACCTTGGGGGGGGGGGTAGAAAAATGTACTCCCACAGCATAAAGGTTCTTACCATCTCTTTCTCATACCTGGATAATGTATCTTACTTAGGGCCAAACAAAACCACTCCATCGAAAGCAGCACTGACTTGAATGGTTCTGCAAAGCCACATAAGTGCATCCAGGCTAATCTCCTTGAGCCTATGCCTGCACATGCTGCAGTAGATAGCCAGTCGGCTATATGAGCAATCAGCCTCATGGACAAATTGGACACAGACTCCAGAGTGGCTAACTGGGAAGCCACTTTCTCAGACTCCCACAGCTACAGCTCCCGCCAGGGTGTCTGACATCTCCTTAAATGAGATCCTGCTCGAGTCTGGTAAAATGTGCCAGATAATTCAAAGACCTTATGGCAAAGGTCGATGAAGCTTAGACCAGTTTCCCAAACCTGTTCATAGCCTTAGACTTCCTGTTGGGCAGATGTACAGAGGACCTCTCCTCAGCAAGTTCCTTTTTTGTGGTGGCCGCTATAAATATAGAATCTACAGCTAACCACTTTGCCCAAAACCATTTATCTGCAGGAGAGCAAAGTATCATATCAGGTCTTCTGGGGATGGGCTCAATGGTTTCTGGAGTCTTCCACGCCCGCTGTGAAATCAAATGAATGAATTCAACAGCAGGTGGTGTCACTGAAGAAGTAGATAGGCAGGTGCCAAAAGCCTGTACAGAAACTTCAGAAGAAGGATTTTGGGACTTCCAGCCACCCCTACGTTTTAAAATTTCCAGATGTCTCCAAATGAGACATTCAGGGGGTGACCATAGGCACCCTTCCCCCGATCGAAAAAGGTGCCTTCAGTGACTGATTCCTGTGGGGAATCCAAGTGCTTCCTCTTGCACTTTTTCTGTGGGATCTTCTCAGGGGGATAATCTGGAGAGGGATCAGAAGCTGACAGTACCTATGAATGTGACACCAAAGGGTTCAGCACCCACTGTCCCAGTGGAGAGGTAGGAGGAAAAACTGAACAAGAGGAAGGTACCCGTTTCTCCAAGGTGGTAGGTGCTTACGGAGTCTCTGCAACCAAAAGGGCCCACTGCATAGCCTTGAAGGCCCCCCCCGAAAAGGGAAGGGAGCCTGGAACAGACAGACTGCCACAGAACCGGGGTCACTCCATGCTCCAGGGTCACTCCATGCTCCAAAGAACCAACCCTCAAGCCCGAAGCTGGAGCTGAACTTGAGCTGAAGCTCTGAGGGGCAAGGATGGCTCTGAAAAACCTGGAGTCGATACCTGTCCTCCATAACAGACAGGATTAGCTATGACTCTTGGATGTCCCCAGTTCAGAAATAACTGGAGAGTTCGGGGTAACTACTGGCTCCAAAGAAACAAAACTTCAGAGCCGGTAGAGCTGATACAGTTGGTGCAAGGAGATCTGTTAGAGAACTCCAAGACCTCCAATGAGGCTAAGGGAGGAGTTGTTAATGGCGTAAAATAAGTTTCTGTACCAAGATCCGATGGGATCGGAACCAAAAAGGGGCCTGAAAGCTCTATAGTCTCTAGCCCATAACATTTTATTCACCAACCTCTCCACATAGAGTTTTGAAAAAATTTTGGTGGAGCGGACTGATGACATGGAAGGGGACTTGGGCCTCTGCAAAAAGACTTCTGGGAGCTCCCCTACAAAGGGATCAATTAATGGAGAGTAAATAATTCTAGGCAAAGTGGTCTTAGCAGACGAGACAGTAAAAATTTCCTGTATCGAGGCCTTTGAAGTTGAAGTGCTCAAATTGGTGCCAGAAGACAGTAGCAACAGGCTGT
This sequence comes from Protopterus annectens, assembly GCF_019279795.1. NCBI lineage: Eukaryota > Metazoa > Chordata > Ceratodontiformes > Protopteridae > Protopterus > Protopterus annectens. The sequence continues at coordinate 1,359,111,802 of NC_056744.1, read as the reverse complement.
CAACAGCAAATACCGGTGGTTGCATGGAAACTTCCAAACTGAGGTCTTCAATTTCTTGGCTTTTGGAACCGAAGGGGAGGTCGGAATTCTTTTCTTAGTTTTTTTCCGCAGAAGGCAAGGATGGAGGGGATGAGACGTCCGTCTCTGCTTTATCTACAGAGGATAAGGCTTCACCAAAAGCGGACGTCAGTCCTTTTAAATTAAGCTTCTTACAGCTTTCCACAAGAGCTTGGTGGCTAATGGCATGACAAATGCAGGCTTCCTGTAAGTGATGGGGGCCAAGACAATAAACAGAGTGACAAGGGAATTTTGACCACACTTCTGGCACTCTTTGAAAACAGAGACCCTTGCCCCTGTCAGCCATGTCAAAGCGAGAAAAGACGCTAGAAAAAAATAACTAATGCAAAAAAAAAAAAAAAAGACAAAAATTACCTAAACCAACTAGGGCTTGAGTAGTAGCTAGATGCAACCATTTTGAAAAGAGGCAAATGAGATCTGAGGTACGAGAGAGAGGGATTCTGGGTAGAGGTGAAGATCAAGAGTTTTTGGCTGGCATGAGCTGTAGTAATCCAAAACACAAAAGACGCTGAGAAAATAAAACCTTTATATTCAGCAAAGCTTTCGGATTACAAGCCCTTTCTCAATACTAATACAGGTTCCATTAAAATACATACCTTTAAATAGGAGCCAAAATCACATGACTTGCAGCCTAAATCATGTGACAAATACATAAAATAAAGCATCATAATGCTAAAACATCCAAAAGCATTTCTTTCATACGAACAACATCTCAAATACATTTTCATAGATTACTTTTATTTCAATTTATTCCGTTTTATTTTAATTAAAACAGGTTTTAATGTAACAGCAGCATTTAGACCTGGTGGACAAACTGCTGCTAGTCTTATTATCCACTCATATTCTTTTAATTCTAATAAATTAATATCGCCACCCCTATCTGATAAGTAAACCATATCTATAACTCTAAACTAAAATTTATGATCGTAATTATGTGTTTACATAAGGCATTCCTATCATTTGTCCTTCTTATTTCAGACTTATGTTCGATAATGCGTTCTTTCAATTTTCTAGTGGTTTTACCCACATAAAAGGAGGGACATAAAGTACAGGTAGCCAAATATACCACATTATTGCTAGTACAACTAGCTGCCACATTAAATTTATATATCCTATGCGTTAAGGGATGTGTAAAAAAATTAACAGTATAATCCATGATATCTATACAACAACTACAATTCAAACATTCTTATTAACGCTACATCGAATATTCTTCTCTTTAAAATCTTTGTAACATTTAAATTTCTCATGTTTTATATGAAAAAAATGGCTTGCTATCCAAAATAACCTTGATTTCCTCTGAAGCCATTAGTACTACCCAGTACTTCTGAATAATTCTTTTGACTAACTGCGTCATTGCGTTATATGATGTAACATATCTAATTTTTTCTGACTTCATGACATATCGTTTGTCTGAGGAAGCAAGGAGTTCTCATGCTGCTAAAGGAAGTGTTAATGTTAAAAAAACGAGTCAATCTACATTAAACCTTTTTCAGAAGTGCTTCACTCTCGAACAACCAGAGAAGGTAAAAGAGCGGTCTACTTCGAGAGGGCGACTGCTTGTGAAGCGAGAAGGTAGAAGAGCGACCCACTGCGAGAGAGTGACCGTTTGTGAAGTAAATGATACATTTAATGAAGCGCAAGAACAGCAGTTCAACTAAATAAGTGAAAATGTTCCGCAAATAAAACAAGGTATATTGAACTTATCTGACTATTTTAAAAGCACCTCATTATACGTTGCTTCAGAAAGGGCTTAGCTTTATTCCTACGTCTGTTGAGGATATGGTTTCAGTATTAACTGACCTCAAGCAGTTCATTGGAAATGTAAATCTCAAAGTGATGTTTAAAGATAGTGCTTATAGTCAATCTGTATGTAGAAGACGTAGTACTTTTGTGCCTTCGAATATCCCTGTATTAGCAGCATTTCATGATTTATGTGAAAGGGAGCTTAGGCAATTGTACGTTAATAAAATTAAAAAGAACTATAATTTGACACATCAGGAATTTATAGCACTTAAGAGTTGCAAGAAGATAACATAATTATAAAACAAGCAGATAAAGGTGGTGTCATTGTTATTATGAACAAAGATAAATATTTTTGTTCTGTATCAAATCTTTTGGATGACACCCTTGTGTTTAAAATAACTTCTGTTGATGTACCCACTATACCTCAACATTATGGTATACCAAAAATTCATAAGTCACTCTTAGATCCACCGATGAGGCCTATTTATCGGGCGATGGTTGGCTTACAGAACCCATTTCAGTATATTTACAGAAAAAATTGCAACCGTTTTTGACACAATGTGATACAACAGATTTTATTCTAAAACTAAAAAATTGGTTTAGAGGTATAAATACAAATATTATACATGATGATAATATCATTTTTGTGACTTTAGACATAACATCTTTGTTTACAGTAATACCTAATGAACATGGAATTAACTCGATTTGTGATTTTCTCTTAGGACAATCTGTTTTACCAGCAAGAGAGATTTAAACTATTTGTTTATTATTGGATATAGTTTTGAGTAATATATTTTTGTTTAACAAACAATTTTATATACAACGCACAGGTGTAGCAATGGGTACACCAATGGCTAACACCTATGCGAATTTAGTATTATTTCAGTGGGAAAAAGTGTATATTTTGGATAAAGCTAATTTCAGTAAAAATGTTTTGTTTTATAAGTGGTTTGTAGACTATTGTTTTTTAATATGGGGAGGGTCCACTGTTGAGTTGAATGAATATGTGGAATTTTTAAATAAATCCATGCAATTTTTAAAGTTTAAGATGGAATATTCAGATAGTTCCATAAATTTCTTGGATCTGAAAGTAGGTATACAAAACAATAGCATTTATACTACTGTGCATAAGAAAGATGTTAATGCACATAGATATATACATTATGACAGTATGCACGCACCCCATATTTTCAAGGGTATAGTGAGGTCACAATTTGGCAGAATCAGTAAATTAAATACTGAAGATACATATTTTTTGTCACAACTAGATGCGACGATGAATGAATTTGTATCTAGTGGTTATGAGAGAGAGGTTTTAGAGGCCATAAAAGCTGAAACTATTGTAGATAAAGAAAATATGGGTTTCAACTTTGTCTATCTGAAGAACCAATAATAGATCATAATGGATATGTCATGAAATCAGAAAAAATTAGATATGTTACATCATATAACGCAATGACGCAGTTAGTCAAAAGAATTATTCAGAAGTACTGGGTAGTACTAATGGCTTCAGAGGAAATCAAGGTTATTTTGGATAGCAAGCCATTTTTTTCATATAAAAACATGAGAAATTTAAAGAGTAAATTATGTTACAAAGATTTTAAAGAGAAGAATATTCGATGTAGCGTTAATAAGAAAGGTACTTTTAGATGTTTGAATTGTAGTTGTTGTATAGATATCATGGATTATTACTGTTAATAATTTTTTTACACATCCCTTAACGCATAGGACATATAAATTTAATGCAGCAGCTAGTTGTACTAGCAATAATGTGGTATATTTGGCTACCTGTACTTTATGCCCCTCCTTTTATGTGGGTAAAACCACTAGAAAATTGAAAGAACGCATTATCAAACATAAGTGATAGGAATGCCTTATGTAAACACAATTTTGATCATAAATTTAAGTTTAGAGTTATAGATATGGTTTAGATGGGGATGGTGATATTAATAATTTATTAGAATTAAAAGAATATGAGTGGATAATAAGACTAGCAGCAGATTGTCCACCAGGTCTAAATGCTGCTGTTACATTAAAACCTGTTTTAATTAAAACACAACGGAATAAATTGAAATAAAAGTAATCTATGAAAATGTATTTAAGATATGTTGTTCGTATGAAAGAAATGCTTTTGGATGTTTTAGCATTATGATGCTTTATTTTATGTATTTGTCACATTATTTAGGCTGCAAGTCATGTGATTTTGGCTCCTATTTAAATGTATGTGTTTTAATGGAACCTGTATTAGTATTGAGAAAGGGCTTGTAACCCGAAAGCTTTGCTGAATATAAAGGTTTTATTTTCTCAGCGTCTTTTGTGTTTTGGATTACTTTGTATTGGACTTTCCAGCATTTTGTGTTTGTGGTTTGAGCTGTAGTAATGGCAGAGTTAGTTCTGTTGTCACAACTAAACCCATTTGTCAAGGATAAAATGAAGATTTACAACATTAGATTCTTTGTTCATGTAAAAACTTCATGATGTAAACTGCATTTATGTTGTAAAGCAGCTCTGTATAGTATGCAGAAATATTTTAAATGTGCAGTGTAGGGAGTTTTTATCAGTGACTGCCTATATATGCTAGTGGTATAAAGCATAAGGAAATTACTATTGTAAAGGATTCAGGCTTTACAATGTAACAGACAGGAATTGCCTAAAAACAAAGTTAATGTAATATGATCCTGTACTGCTGGGGGGGGGGGGGGCATAAACAAGTGTACTGAACAAATTATATGCAATAGACAATTTCCCTTGCTTTTATAAAAGTGGATGTGAAAACTCTTAAAAACAAGATAAAATTATTAAAAAAAAAAACATGAACAATGGGGGGTTGTAGTCATCAAGTTATTAACTGCTGATTTTTCCATTACCGTTTGCCTTCAGCTAAAAGCAGGTGATAAACAGGTGTAAGCAATTAACCAAGATGTTTGACCTGTGTGTTCCGAATAAAATCTACAATGGTTCTTTTCTGCATTTGCAAAGGTACTAGTTTTTTCTAGTCTTCTATTCGCAAATGTTATTGAAAACAAATACACCTTCAGGTGCAAGCAATTCATCAGAAAAGTCTGAAAAGATGTTCCTAATGAAAATGTACAACTTTTAAAAGGAAACTTAAGTAGTTCACAGTTTGAAACTGTGGGAAACAAAATAGCCATACCAGCAACCTCCCCAGCAACCTTAGCAATTTCTAGCATTAAATTTAACAGTGCATAATTTAGTTTGTGCAAGGGTAGTCTGTACACATTCTCTTAAGGCTAGAGAGCTGTAGTTAAGTTGTTTTTCGCATCTAGGAGTGCAAAACAGATGAGGGGGAAATTAAAATATAATGTTGCTATAGTACTTGCATTGAAACAAAAGTCCAGAAAAATGCGACATGGGTTCAAATAGACAGGAGAAGCAGCAACTACGTAAAAGATCATACTACCATACCTTAGTGTGTGCATATTCAAAAGAAATATGTAAAATATGTGCAAGTAACAGCGTTTTAATCAGAATGGCTGTTTTGTCAAGGTCAGTGTTGACACGGAATGCAAATAGCATTGCAAGTATAGATGAACGTGCGGTGGTACGGCGGTAGCGTTACCTCACAGCAAAAGGTTCACCCGTTCGATTCTCGGCTGGGCTTGGGAGTGCCTTCTGTGTTGGGTCTGCATGTCCTCCCTGCGGTTGGGTAGCGTACGAAAGACATGCATGCGTAAATGGGCATGCCTTCATTGAAGGTTGGGCGTCGAGCTGGCACCTCAGCGTTTCGTAAAAAAATCTACTGCCAATCATTAGCGGACCGGAGTTCCGCTGTGGCGAACCCTTACCGGGAAAAGCCGAAAGACAACAACAATAAGAAATGGAGGATAAACAGCAATGTGACAGCAGATACGTTTAGATACAAGAATGTGAATTCAGCAGACTATCAGGAACAAATTAAAAGGAAAATAATACTGATTGGTAGTGGTAGCTACAATAATGGTAGAAGAGGGGAAGACAATAATAAATGGTAAAGCTGTGTTAGTACAGGGTTCTGGCAGAAAAGGAGGATTATGCCAGCACGTACTTGTATTATACCCAAAACTACTACTATGGCCAATTTTAGCAGTTGAAAGAGGGGGGGGGGGATACAGAAGGGAAAATATAACAAATAGGTTTCAGAAATAGTATATGAGAAAGTATAACTGTGTACAGTGTTACCATAGCAGTAGATGTCCTTCCCTTCACTGTTGCAGTATTCTTACAGTAGGGATCCCCTGCTGAGGGTAGCCCAGTATACCAAAGCCTTATTTTGCAATAGGGACGTCGTACATCACACATATGCTCAGCACAGGGTATAAACGCGAAGTACTGATGTACTATCCTCAGAAATGAATGCTAAGGAGAACAGAGTAACATGTGAATCCAGAAGGAACAGGAAAACAGGGGGAGGAAGTAAATACTGCAACAGTGAAGAGAAAAACATCTACTGTTATGGTAGGATTTTACACAACTATACTAATACCATGTCCTTCCACATCACTTTTACAGTATTACTTAAAGTAAGGAGAGCACAAAAGCTTAAGAAGAAAGATACAAGGAGGAAGGCCCAGTATAGCCCTCGATAAACCCATACAGGATAGCCCTGGTAAATCAGTCTCTAGCCCTAGAAACAACATCCAACTTAGTGATTGGTTTAAAGTATGCGCAGAAGTCCAAGTAGCTGCCTCAATAATGGAATTAGTATGCAAACCTTTGAAAAAGACACCAGAAGAAGCCATAGCCCTGGTAGAATGAGCTTTAACAGAAGAAAGGATTCCCCCATAAAATGAATAAAAAAAGAAATGGGCTTAGATATTCGAGATGAAATAATTTGCTTGGAAAGAGACAAACCTAAAGAAAGTACAGTTTTGTACCTACCATAAATGTAGATGTCTGATAGGTATGCATCTGCAGTCCTTACATATGGGTTGTCCTGCCTCAGGCAGCCCTTCGGTCGGTCGGATTCCAAAGTCTGGTTCCAGCGTCGGCTGATGTCGCCCTTTTCCCGACGTCAGAGAGCCTGGGGTATAAAAGCGTCAGCCGACGCCATCTTCCTCAGTTTTTCTTGCCCCAGATGCCAGGTGCCCTCTAAAGGTGGCTAAATTTTGGAGAAATGAATAAATTCCAATCATGCACAGCAATAAAAAAAACAAATACTCCATAAAAGATAACCCCAGCTAGCTAAAATGAGGGATAGGTACCCAAAGAATACCACAGAGGGGTAGGAGGGAGGGAAAACCTGACTGCAAATGCATACCTATCGGACATCTACATTTATGGTAGGTACAAAACTGTACTATGTCCTTCAAGGATGCATCTGCAGTCCTTACATATGGGTAGAATACCATAGCCAAGCTGGGGGTGGTAAGACCTAAGAAAAGGATGGTGTAGCTAACATGCCCTGCAGGACTGCAGTAGCAAAGCCTGCTCTGGCTCTGGAATATAAAGGCAAGTTGTAATGTTTGGAAAATGTATGCACAGAGCTCCATGTAGCAGCTTCTAAAATGTCCTTTGTAGCCACCCCTCTTAAGAAGGCCGTGGAGGTGGCTGTTGCTCTGGTGGAATGAGGTCTGATGTTAGCTGGCACAGCTTTTCCATGAAAAGAGTAACAGAATCGAATGCAATTTCCTATCCATTTTGAAATTGTTTGTTTGGAAATTGCTTTTCCTTGTACACCAGCAGCATATGCTACAAACAGTTGGTCAGTTTTTCTGTAAGTCTTAGTTCTGTCCAAGTAGTAGCGCAACTGTCTGTGAATGTCCAGGGTATGCAGAAGTTTCTCTCCTTTATTTTGTAGATTTGGAAAGAAAGTAGGCAGGTGGATAGCTTGGTTCAGTGAGACCCTGGATACCACCTTTGGCATGAATGAAGGATTGGTTCTCAAAGAGACTCTGTCCTGATGGAAAATAAGAAATGGTTGTACTGCCATGAGGGCCTGTAACTCAGATTCTCTTCTTGCTGAGGTTATGGCCAGAAGGAAGGCAGTCTTCCAAGACAGGAATCGTAGTTCTGAAGATGCTGCTGGTTCAAAGGGAGGTAGAGTTAATTTTTCCAACATGAAGTTAAGGTCCCATGTAGGCACTGGTGGTTTCCTTGGAGGGTTGATGTTTTTTATCCCTCTTAGAAACTGCCTTAGCAGAGGATGAGAAAATACAGGTGGATCAGTGTTGTACTCTGCTGAAATAGCTGAAGCATGAATTTTTATGGATGAATAAGAAAGGCCATTATGGAGCATTTCAGCCAAGTATTCAAGGATATGTGGAATGCTCATCACTGTCGGATCCTGACCCTTTGCGGTGCTCCAGGTTCGAAATCTTTTCCATTTTGCTGAATATGCCTTTCTTGCGGAAGGCCGCCGAGCTTCCATGATGATATCCTTTACCCTCCTGGATAGTTTATCCTGGCGAGGAGTCAAGGTATTTTCCAGGCTATCAGCTGCAATGTTTTTAGGCTAGAGTGCAGAGTTTTGTAATTGTGCTGTGTCAGAAGAAGTGGCCATTGTGGTAGAGGCCATGGTTTCGTGCGTGACATGCTCTTTAACAGTGGGTACCAGTGTTGTCTTGGCCAGTCCGGAGCTATCAGAATCACTTTTGGTTGCTCTGTCCTGATCTTCAGTAAGACCTTGGTCATTAAACGGAAGAGGTGGGAATGCATATACTGTTGGAGCATTCCAGGTGAAGGATAGGGCGTCCACTTTCCGTGCTTGAGGATGGCATGTCCTTGTGCAGAATTTCTTCAGTTGATGGTTGTGGGGGGAGGCAAAAAGATCCATGTCCGGCCTTCCCCATGATTGTGCTTTCTGAAGAAAAATGTCTGGATGCAACATCCATTTGTGTGGATCTATGGTGTTTCTGCTTAGGCTGTCCGCCAGTACATTGTCCTTTCCTGGTACGAACTGGGAATGCAGCTCCATAGTGAGTTTTAAGGAAAGTTCCCAAAGATTCATTGCCAGCCTGCAAAGAGGGTAGGAATGGGTACCTCCTTGCTTGTTTATGTACCACATAACTGTGGTATTGTCTGTCTTTATTAGCAGGTGACCTGATGCAGGAAATGTTCGAAGGCCTCGATTGAATGTATCACTGCCAGCATTTCCTTTTGGTTGATGTGCAGGCGCAATTCCTTTTGTGTCCATTGCCCTTGAATACATCTGCCCTTCATGTGCGCTCCCCATCCATGGTCTGAGGCGTCCGTTGTAATGGTTTGGCTATGTGGCTTGCTGAAAGGCAGACCCATGTTTGACTGGCTTGCTTGTGCCCACCACAGAAATTCCTTTTGAAGGCATGGAATGAGGGGGATCAAAGCTTCTAGGCTGTGACTGTGTTGAGACCATAGACTCCTTAGGTACCATTGTGGTTTCCTCATATGCAGCCTTGCATGTGGAATCAGAAGAATGCAAGATGCCATGAAACCCAGGGCCTGCAGGATTTTCCTTGCAGTCAGCTGGGTTTGTGTAGTCAGATTTCTGAAATAATCCGGTAATTGTTCTTGTTTTTCTTCTGTGAGAAAAGCCATTTGGGTGTTTGTATCCAGCTTTGCACCCAGAAAAATTATTCGTTGGGATGGAACAAGTCTTGATTTCTGAATGTTGACTGTGTATCCCAAGGCCTGTAGTAGTCGGATGGCATAGTTCAAGTGTTTTACCAATGTTTGTTGGCTGTCCGCTTGTATAAGGCAGTCGTCCATGTATGGGTATATTTGAATCCCCTGAAGTCTGCAATGTGCAATTACTGATGCCAGGCATTTCGTGAATACTCTGGGCAGTAGATAAGCCAAAGGGCAATGCTGAGAATGGATAATGCTCTGAACCTGCAAGAAATCTGAGGTGTCTTCTGCAACTTTGTCTGATAGGGACATGCAGGTATGCCTCCTTGAGGTCTAGAGTTACCAGCCAGGACCCCTTGCCCAGCATGGGAAGGAGTTGCTGTAAGGTCAGCATTTTGAATTTTGGCACGATGAGATAAGTATTCAGTGCGGACAAGTCCAGAATAGGCCTCCATTGCTTTTCTTTTCTTGGAACAAGGAATAGTCTGGAATAAAATCCTTGGCCTTGTTCTGTGTAAGGAACCTTTTCTATTGCCTTCATTTGTAGTAGTTTGGAAATTTGCTTGAAAGCCTCTGCCCTTTGTTTTGGTGGCAGGTTTGGCATGCCTTGTCTTTTTGGTAATGTATGAAAATAGAATCTGTATCCTTTGTCTATTATTTGCAGTATCCATTTGTCCTTTGTAATACTGTGCCAATTTTCTGAGAATAAAGATAGCTTTCCGCCCAAAGGTGCTTCCAATTGAGCCCTGGTTGTTGGCGGAGTCAAAGTCAAGTCATTGAGTTTGTCCTTGCGCAGTAGTTGTAGGTCCTGCACTACCTCTCTGGTTAGGAGGCTGCCATTGACATCCTCTGTAGGAGCCTCGAGCTTGCCCTCTACCTCTAGCACACCTGTTTTTGCCTCTTTGAAATCTGTCTGTGTCTGGAAAGGACCAATTCTTAGAAGGCAAATTTCTGCTGAATCTTGGTGGTTGGACCTGGAGAAAATCTTTGACTGTTTGTACTGATTTAGCCTTTTCCTCAAATTTCTTTAAGACCTCTTGAGCCGTGGAACCAAATAACTTTTGTTTTTCCAGTGGTGCATCCAGAAGCTTTGCTTTAACATAATCTGGCAGTGTTTGTTCCTTCAGCCAAGCATGTCTACGTATGACTGCACCTGTCATTGCTGACCTACATGAAGCTTCCAATGCATCATAACCACACTAAGAAATGGTTGCTAACCTGCTGAGAGTTATGCACCAGATCCTGAAGCGCCTTGCGGTCTAGGGGTTCAGGCGAGGATAGTTTTTTTATACAATTCATCTAACAGATACTCTTGATACTGTATCATATGGAATTGACAATTTAATGCTCTCATAGAAAGAGTGGAAGTAGTATACACTTTTTTACCCCATCTCTCTAAAGCCCTGGATTCCCTTTCAGAAGGAAGTGGATTCTTGGCAGTGGTGGTTGTAACCCCTTTAGGGCCCTGGGAAATAGTTTTTGGGTCAGCAGAGTGGCCCTTGTAAAGGTATAGATGTGAGTCCGGGATCCTGTAGTACCTGTCAGGTTTGACAGGAGCCGGAGGAAGGGAGTCAGGGGAAATACTAGACTCAAGAGTACACATCTTCTATAACATTTAAAACAGGAGGAATAGCCAAAGGTCTATGCTGAGGTAAATGTAAAAAAGTCCTGAACCTCTTCCTAGAATCAGAGAATTCCTGGCCTTGCCATTTGAAATGCTCTCTCATGGAGTGAAGGGTCTCCCCAAAGGAAAACTCTTCAGGGGGGAGGCAGAGGGAATAGATTCCTCTGCATCAGAATCCTCGTAGGCCGGAAGGGCCTCCTCCTGGTAGTCTGAAAGGGCAGAGTCATCTGAGGCCTCATCAGAAGACTGGGGATCTGTCTGCCCAACCCTGGGCCTTTTGCCTGGAGGTGGTTGAGAGCCCCTGTCTGGATGTGGCTGAGAGCCCCTGATTAAGGAAATAAGGTCTTCAGCCAAACTTAAAATTTGTGAACCGGTAGTGGATCCCTGAGGAATAGCCTTGGGAGGGAGAGATTTTGGCAGTTTAGCAGCTTTAGCCCGTGTAAAGACCTTAATGGACATGGATACAGGAGGCCTGGCTGCCCCACGTGCTGGAGTAGTTTTATCAACAGAAATGTCGGATATTTCCTGAGCACCGGTTTCAGACGGAAATTCTATAACCGACCCAGTGATGGCCTCCGGTACCGAAGTTACCGGCTGTGCGGTGTCGGTCGGAAGCGGTAGAGATTCGGCTTCAGTAGAGACCGAGACACTAGTGGTAGGCCTAGGTGTAGAGTCAGCCAAAACCACGGACCGCGTGTGTCGGTCCTTATCCTTTCGTTTTTTGGGTAAATGAGCTGTCGGAAGCTCCGACGGCATGATACAACAGAAATTTCCCCCAAAAAATTCCTCTGCAAACTCTGCCCGACGCCAAAGAGTGCGTTTATTGAAGGAAGCACAGGCTGAACAGGCCGAGACGTCGTGGTCTGGGCCTAGGCAGGGTAAGCAGTAAGAGTGGAAATCCTTAGGAGGTATTTGTTTCCCACAAGATAAACAATTATTAACTTTAACAGTTTGATCTGACATTGGCTGAGGCAAGAAAGAGTCCCCAACGGGGTACTTAGCTTTTTTGAAGACTTCGGTAGCTGAAATCACAGGAGCTGGCCGACCGGCACTTGCAAACTGCTTCTGCTTCGGGCACCCCGCGGCAGGAAAGACTGAGGAAGATGGCGTCAGCTGACACTTTTATACCCCAGGCGCTCTGACGTTGAGGAAAAGGGCGACATCAGCCGACGCCGGACCCAGACTTTGGAATCCGGCCGACCGAAGGGCTGCCTGAGGCAGGACAACCCATATGTAAGGACTGCAGATGCATCCTTGAAGGACATCTAGGATGAAAGGAAACAAAAAACCTGCTCGGATTTATGAATGGCTTTAGTTTTATCCAAATACCAGAGTTGTCTATGCAAGTCCACGGTGTTCAGAACCCTCTCCCTAGCAGAACGCAGAGAAGGGAAGAGCAAATGAATAGACTGATCAACAGACAACTCATTAACCACTCTGGGCATGAAAGGATTAGTACAAAGAAACACCCTGTCCTATGAAAAACCAAAAAAGTTGCAAAAATCATAAGGGTCTGCAGCTCCGAAACCTGCCTGACTGAGGAAAGGGCCAAGAAGAACAGTCTTCCAAGAGCAATACAGCAAGGAAGCTGAAGCTGCAGGCTCAAAAGGAGCAAAAGTCAATTTTTCCAGGACAAAATGAAGGTCTCAGGAAGAAGAAATAGGCTTCCTGGGAGGCCAAATATGAAGGATGCCTTTAAGTAATTGTTTGACCTCGAACCTAAAAGCCAAAGGGGGAGTCAAAGGCAGACTGACAAACAGCAGACAGGTGTGCTTTAACAGAACAGTATGCCACCAAACAGAAAATCTCTTCCATTTGGATAAATGAGATTTCATGGCCTCTTGCAGAACCCGAAGCAAGTCCTCAGAAATAAAAAAGGTGCCTAAAAGGGATCAAAACCCTAGCATCCACAATGTCAGCTGAAGAATGGACAGTTGGGGATGGATGAGACACCTTGACTTGTGTGTGTATGTCCACCTTAGGAGGTAAACTTGTGATAACTGCCCTTGGCTTAATGGAAAAAAAAAAAGCCACCAACAAGATTTTGGGAGTATCCTGTTCTGTCTTGAACAAGATGCCACAGTAGGACAGGAAGGGGAGTGAAGTCAAAAAGTACAGTTGTGTACACTTACCATAAATGTAGATGTTAGAGTGTATTCGCTGTTGCAGTCATTACATTTGGGTAGAGTCCCAAAGCTATCGTTGGGCGGCTGGAGCTAAACAGCATTAGGAGCGGCTATAAGGCCCTGCAGTACTGCAGTGGCAAAGCCTGCCCTGGATTTAGAGTAAAATGGCAGATGATAATGCTTTGTAAAGATGTGCACTGAACTCCAAGTAGCAGCCTCTAAAATGTTGGTACTCCCCTGAGAAAGGCTGAAGTGGCCACAGTTCTAGTTGAATGTGGCCTAATGCCCTTAGGCACTGGCTTGCCATGTTGTGAATAGCAAGAAACGAATGCAGTGGCCTATCCACTTTGCAAAAGTTTGCTTGGAGACTGCCTTTCCTTGTGATTGTGCAGCATATGCCACTAGTAATTGCCCTGTTTTCCTGAAAACTTTAGTTTTGCCCAAGTAGAATCTAAGCTGTCTGTGTACGTCCAAAGAATGCAGAATTCTCTCCCCCTTGTTCTGTGGATTTGGATAAAAAGTTGGCAAATGAATAGTTTGGTTAAGGGCCACACTGGACAACCACCTTAGGCATAAATGTTGGGTTTGTCCTCAGAGAGACCCTGTCTGGATAAAAAATGATAAAAGGTTCCACAGCCATGAGAGCCTGTAGCTCTGACACTCGTCTTGCAGAAGTTATTGCTAGGAGCAGAGCTGTTTTCCAAGACAAAAACTTTATATCCGCTGGTTCAAATGGAGGTAAGGTAAGTTTTTCCAAGACATAATTGAGGTCCCATGCAGGTATTGGTGATCTCCTTGGAGGCCTTAAAATGTTGGCTCCTCTAAGGTACTGCCTTAATAAAGGATGAGAAAAGATTGGTGGCTCTGTATCGTAATGACCCGAAATGGCAGAGGCATGAATTTTAATTTATGAAAAAGATAGGCCTTTGTCCAGCATCTGTTAAGTATTGCAAAACCTGAGGATTACTTGGTACAGCTGTATCAGTTCCTTTTGCCTGGTTCCAAGCATAAAAATCTCTTCCATTTTCCAGCATAAGATTTCCTAGTACTAGTCCTTCTGGCTTCCAAAATGACATCCCGTTTGTTTTGTTGGGACAGTAGAGGAGGTATATGAGGTAAGGACCAGGCTGGGCATTGAGACAAGTTCCTTAAGATCGGATACCAGTACTGGTGGGGCCAGTCTGGGGCATTTGGTTTCTCCTGTCTGACCTTTAGGAGTACCTTGGGGAGGAGAGGCAGTGGAGAAAAGGCATACACTGCATAGGTTTTTCCAGTTGAAAGATGAGATGTCCACTCTCCATGCTTGTCTGTGATAAGTCCTTGTGCAGAATCTTTGTAGTTGTGAGGGGAGGAAAATAGATCTAAGTCCGGGCATCCCCATTTCCCTGTTATCATGCTGAAGACTTGAGGATCCAGCTTCCACTCGTGGGGATCCATGAGGTTTCTGCTTAGTTCATTTGCCAGCGTATTTTCCTTTCCTGGCAGGAATTGTGCCTGCAGGTGAATTTGGCAAGTCAATGCCGTGTCCCACAAAGCCATGGCTAGTCTGCAAAAGGGGTAAGAATGTGTGGCCCCCTGCTTGTTTATATACCACATGACTGTGGTGTTGCCTGTCCTTATCAGTAGTTGTCCCGGATGAAGTAGGTCCTTGAAGGCTGTCAGGGCATTTTGAACAGCTAGCATCTCTTTTTGATCGATATGTAGATGCATTTGGTTTGTGGACCAGGTGCCCTGAATGCATTTTCCTGCCATGTGGGCCCCCCAGGCATAATCTGATGCATCCATTGTTAGGTGCTGCCTGGCTGGGGGTAATGTGAATGGCTGTCCCTTTTTCTGGTGACAAGCCTTTGACAATCAAAACTCCTGTTACAGGCAGGGAATGAGAGTAATCATTGTTTCCAGGCTGTGGCAATGTTGCGTCCAGACACTTTTTAGGTACCATTGAGGTTTCCTCATTTGCAGTCTTGCATATGGAATTAGCAGGCTGCAGGATGCCATGAAGCCCAAAGCCTGCAGAATTTTTCTTGCAGATAACTGGGCCTTTGTTGCCAATGTTTTGAAATAGGTAGTCAGTTGTCTTTATTCATCTGGCGTGAGATAAGCCATCTGGCCAGTTGTATTGAAGCTTGCACCCAGGAATATTATCTCTTGGGGGGGTACTAATTTTGAATTATTTTCGTTGACTGTGTACCCTAGGCATGTTAGAAGTCTTTTCACAAACGCCTGATGCTGTAGTAGAATGTCCTTGTTCTCCGCTTGAGTTAGGCAGTCGTCTGTAAGGATATATTTGTATTCCTCTTTGTCTGCAGAAAGCAATTACTGGTGCCAGGCACTTTGTAAAGACCCTGGGCGCAGTAGATAAGCCAAAGGGCAGTGCAGAGAATTGGTAATGCGTTGAGCCAGCCTTGAATCTGAGGCATCTTCTGCATGATTGATTGGGACATGCAGGTATGCCTCTTTTAGGTCTAAAGTCACAAGCCAAGCCTTTTTGCCCAGCATGGGCAGAAGCTGCTGGAAGGTCAACATTTTGAATTTTGGTATATCCAGGAATGTGCTTAGAATAGATAGGTCTAGTATTGGTCTCCAGGCTTTGTCCTTTCTGGGTACCAAGAACAGTCTTGAGTAAAATCCTTGTCCCTGGCTCTTGCTGTGGTACTTGTTGAATAGCCCCCATGTCCAGGAGGGAGGAGACTTGTTTTTGTGCCTCTGTCCACTGATTTTTTGGCAGATCTGGCCAACCATTTGCCTCTGGAAGGGTATGGAAGTTAAAGCCTTGTGACACTGTTTAGAACCCACTTGTCCTGGGTTATAATGTGCCAATTTTGAAAAAAAAAAAAAAAGTGCTATTTCCCCCCTAAGGGTGCTGCCAGGAGATAAGTGCTTGGTGCAGGCAGGGGGAAGTCATTGGGACTGTTTCCTGTAAGGTTGTGATTTGTCTTCTCCACTTTTGGAGGTAGAAGCACCCCCATTGCTTTGACCTGTATGAACCTTGTGCCTGGGATCTGCCTCTAGGGTGTCTGGATCTGCCCCTTTGGGGTCTGTCTGACACTGGAAAGGACCAATTCTTTGTAGGCCAGTGTCTACTAAACCTAGGTGGCTGTACTTGTAAGAAATCTTTTGACAGTTTGCACAGATTTAGCTTAGTCATCTATTTTCTTTAACACCTCTTCTGCCTTAACACCAAACAAAGTATCATGCTGTAAAGGTGCATCTAATAATTTCACTTTGACATGATCAGGCAGACTTTGTTCCTTTAGCCAAGCATGCCTCCTAATTACAGAACCCGTAACTGCGGCCCTGCAGGAGGCCTCCAGAGAATCTAAACCACATTGCAAAGTATGCTTTCCAACTTGTTCAGCTGCATGCAATAAATCCTGCATTTCCTTGTTTTCTGCACATTCAGAATTCAACAACATTTTTTGTTTAAGCAAGGTCATAACATGTTGCTGATAAGCATATGAAACTGACAGTTTAAGGCCCTTATAGCCAAGGTAGCAGATGTGTAAACCTTTCTTCCCCATTTATCCAGTGCCCTAGAATTTCTGTCAAAGGGGGTAGGGTTTTTTTGCAGCGGAAGCCTTAACCCCTTTGGGACCCTGTGAGATGGTCTCTGGGTCTGCAGTGGGGTTTTTGAAAAGGAATTTGAGAGAGTCAGGAACCCTGTAATATCTGTCAGGCTTAACGGGAGCTGGAGGTAAGGAGTCAGGGGTCAGACTAGACTCTGAAAACACATCTACAATGTCCAACACAGGTGGAATGGCTAGAGGCCTGTGTTGAGGTAATAAAATGAAGTCCCTGAGCCTATATTAGATTCAGAAAAATCTTCGCTCTCCCAGTGGAAATGCTCCCTCATGGTGTGCAAGGTTTCCCCAAAAGAATATTCCTCAGGAGGAGAAGCTGAAGGAATGGATTCTTCAGCATCAGAATCCTCATGGGGGGGGGGAAGTGAATATTCCTGATCAGAAGAGGAATCAGAAGAAATAGAAACCGGTTCCTCTTTTCAGGAGGGGGATGGGAACCCCCCCCGATCAAGGTAATTAAGTCTTCGGCCATTTTGAGCATCTGTTTTTTGGGCATGGAGGCCTGTCCATGTGGCTCTTGAGTTTGTTTCTTTGTCTTTAAAAGTGCTTTAGTCTTTGCCTTTGAAGCAAAAGTCTGTTTAATATATAGTTGTTTAGGTCTGAATACACCCTCAGAAGCCGGTGCCTGCTCAGCGGCTCCGGACCCATCTGAGGGAATAATGACAGAGGCACCAATATCTTAAGTTTCCAGCGGCATAGTCGACTCCACGTGGGAGTCGGTAGCGGCCTGCGACTCTAAAGTTGCGGGTGTCAAGGGCTGCAAAAGCACCTCACTGAGAACCGGCGACATGCTTAGGAAAAGCTTTGTCATTGGTTTTGGGCCTCGGCAGTCTATCCTCATCTTTTTCTTTGCGTTTTTTGTGAACTCCAGTAGTCTGATGGCTATCAGACATTCTATAATTAAATCTGCGTCCAAAACAGACGCTTAATAGTGCGTTGGTTAAATCTTGCACAAAACCGACAACTTGAAACGTCGTGGTCAGGGCCTAGGCAAGGAATACAGCAAGAATGAAAGTCCTTATGAGGTATTTGGTTTCCACACGAAATACAATTAACATTTTCTGACATCAGTCTGGAGCAAGAAAAAAGTTTCCCCAATGGGGTACTTAGCCTTAATGAAGACTTCGGATCTGAAACTCGAACACAAAAATCTTAGGAGTCGGCAGACCGGCACTTGCGAACTGCTTCTGCTTCGGGCACCGCACGGCAAGAAAGACTGAAGAAAATGGCATCAGCTGCATCTTTTATACCCCCGACGACCTGACATCAGGGAAGAGGCGACAGCAACCGACGCAGGACCCAAGACTTTGGAATTCAGGCCAACTTGAGGGCAACCTGCCAGCAGGATTACCCAAATGTAATAACTGCAACAGTGAAACACGAAGATCATCCTCTTCCAGGAAAACGACAGGGCATCCACCTTTCAGGGAAGACAACACTGGACTTCGGTGCAAGAGAAAGAAGTCATCTGTTCAGTGGGGAGACTAAAAGGATCTGTTTGAATGTTCAGAAACACATCTCTGTGAAGCACCCTCTTGTAAGCTTGCATTATGGACCTGCTCAAAAAATCTGCCACAATGTTCTGGTCTGAATAAATATATACCACCAGAAGAGTTGCCTGATATTGGACAGCTCCATCCCAAACATGAAGAGCTAGTCTGCACAAGAGGCAAGCCTTGTACCACCTTGCTTATCGACATACCACATCACTGTGGTATTGTCTGTGACAATTTTGAGGGGCCCTGGAAGGAAAAAATAATGAAAGGCCAGAAGAGCAGCTCTCATCTCTAATACAGATACAGTCCCGCTTGACAAGGAGACCAAAAGCCCTGAACTTTCAGGGGACCGAAGTAGGCCCCCCCCCACAGTGTCCGAGACATCTGAAAAGATTTCCTGAACTTGGTCTGGAGGTTGAAAAGAAGTCCTGGGTTTAGGGACAATTGATGAATCCACCAATAAAGCTCCAGCTTGAGGCATGGGAGAAGGGGAAAAGAAAACCCCAAAGGAGGACAATGAAGCCAGACTGACTTGTAGAAACCACTGGAGCTTTCCCATTTGAAGCTTGGCCACAGGAAGCATAGGAATGGTGGAAGCTATGTACCCCAGAGCCCCAAGAAACATCTTGACTATAATGGAGACCAGAGAAAGAAAACTGTGAAAGAAAGCAATCCGAGCTAAAGCTTTAGAAGGGGGCAAGGACGACTGCATTGAAGAGCCCGCAGCCTGCACCAGAGAAAAACATGATTCTGAGAAGGAGTTAAGAATGATTTTTTGGAAATTCATTGTAAACCCTAGGCTCTGCAAGAGACAACAGTACAGTCAAGATGCTGTAACAAAATCTCTGCAGAGGAACCCTGAAAGAGCAGGTAGTTCAGAAAAGGAAAGATCTGTATTCCCCTCATCCTGCAAAAAACAATAATGGGAACAAGGCATTTGGTGAAAACCCTTGGGGCAGTACAGAGACCACAGAGCAAAGCACAGAACTGAAAATGCAAGGAAGCAACAGAGAAACAAACTTCCAGAAAATGGGATCAATAGGGATAGGCATCCTTTGAGATCTAGACAAACTAGGAAAGCCAGAGGAAGTAGGTGAAACAAGGTGTGAAGGGATAACATACAAAAGTAGGGAACTTCAAAAAGGTGTTGAGCTAAGAGATCTAGAAAGGGTCACCAGGTGCCTTCTTTCCTGGGAACCAGAAAGATGCTGGAGAAAAATCCCTTCTCTTTTTGAGGAGCTGGAACTGCCTGAATTGAGACAAAAAGGCTACAAAGAATATCTGGAAAAATGGCAGCTGTTCCTGAGGAGGTTGAGGAATGCCCAAAAAGGGGGAAATGGATTTCCAAACCATGTAACACCCCTGACGAATGATGGACAGAACCCAAGATCTTTGAGTGATCCTTAACCAATTTAGAAGAGATAATGAAAGAAGAAAAAAGCAGGGGGAAAACACAGACGCAGTCTGGCTTGTCTGGAAAAGGAG
Organism: Protopterus annectens; assembly: GCF_019279795.1. Lineage (NCBI taxonomy): Eukaryota > Metazoa > Chordata > Ceratodontiformes > Protopteridae > Protopterus > Protopterus annectens. Next base: position 1,359,092,121 of record NC_056744.1, on the reverse strand, counting down.
GCTTCTGAGCTACAGGAGTTTTGAGTAGACTCAGCAGGAAGAGCCTTACCACCCTTTTTACCCGTGGGAGTAGGACGACACTGCCTATGGACAAAGTCAGAATTATTAGGATAGTTCCTTTGAAATTTGGGAACGGGAAACTAAAATATGTTTCAATTCTTGCACAGCCTTACCCTTCTCCTGAAGAGACTTAAGCTCAGCAGTTGCAGAGCCAAAGAGGATTTTTATTATCTAGGAAAGCATTCACCAGCTTAGCCTTATCATCATCAGGCAAAGGCTGACAACAAAGCCAGGAATGTCTTCTCAATACAGAACAAAAGGCTGCAGCCCTAGAACAGGCATCAGCTGCATCATAACTGCATTTACTAGAAGGGTGAGCTACTTGAGACCACTTGGCAACATAGAACAGAAAGAGCTGTAGACAAACTAGAGAGCCTGTGAAGGGAGAAAAAAGGAAAAAAAAAAAAAAAAGATCTAGAGAGACATTTTTCTATGTTTTATGACATTTTGTATACTGCAGAGGAATGGAGAAACCAAGAAAACGGAATAGTTATGCAAAACTTAAATTATGCCAAGGGTAGAGGAAAATGAAGTTCAGCAATCAATAGTTAATACAGAAAGAGGAGAAAAGTGGTGATGCATAAAATCCAACAGGGAAGTCTCCAAGTAGAGAGATCCCGGAACAGAGGACAGGTGTCAAAATGGAGACATGAAAATCAGTGGTAAAAAGATCCTGAATTGAACTGAATTCATCCTAAAGCCTTGGTGGATACCTTCATGTGGTAGACCCAGTTGTTCAGTAAATCTCACCAAGACAAAAAGTGGTATGGTATTGTACATGTCATGGAGAAAAATGTGACTAGGATAGCAGTTGGGTGCACCTGCCCCAGAATAAAAAAAGTGGACAACCCTGGCAAAGTCACTAGGGCCAGGGCTAGTAGAACTACTACCAGTGTAGAGGTCTGTATGGACAACAGCTCTTGACA